>NC_057811.1:448133918-448148044 GCF_018294505.1 Triticum aestivum | reverse complement strand
TTTTGCGGTACGCCACACCCCTCCCGATCAACAGGACCCCCATTTCAACCGTAGGAGGTCCGTTTCCTCCGTTTTGCGGTACGCCACACTCCTCCCTATCAACAGGACCCCCGTTTCGACTGTAGGAGGTCCGTTTCCTCCGTTTTGCGGTACACCGCACCCCTGCCCATGAACACGACGCATTCTGTTGCCTCCCCATGAAAACGACGCATTCCGTTGCCTCCCCATGAACACACGACGAAGTTGTTTCTCCCTTCCGACCCAGCCATGTACACGAGCCCTCGCCGTACGTATGCGCGAGTAGGCGTTCGAGACCCTGCCCGTATGTACGTACGTGGCCGTATTTTCTTTCTTGCACCTTGGCCGCTGTACGTACGTGTACATGCTACGTGCGCGCCTCTACTACGACACGTATGCGCCTCTACTACGACACGTGCACGCCTCTACATCGACCAGTATATATGTACGTACCCGTTCGCGACCAGAATGACAACGCTACGTACGCTTCGACCAGGTGGGTCCCGACTGTCAGGCACTTCCTTGCCTGCGAAGATGTAGCTGGTGGGTCCCAACAGTCAGGGGGGCGAATCGTTTTGGTTTTTTTTGCCAGGACGCACTTCCTTGCGTGCGAAGATGTAGCTGGTGGGTCCCAGCAGTTAGGGGGGCGAATCGTTTTTTTTTTGCCCGGACGCACTTCCTTGCGTCCGAAGGTGTAGCTGGTGGGTCCCAGCAGTCAGGGAGGAAACATTTTTTCGCGAAATACGGTGGCCCGTCTGGTGGGTCCCTGCTATCAGGTGGAGGAATCATTATTTTCCGCATAATAAGGAGGCACTTCCTTGCTGCCACCATGGACCCAGCTGTCAGCCTCTCCACGTACAGTCCAAGTCCGATGGAAGTCGTTCCTTGACCACGTTGACCACGCCGCGCCAAGAGCACCAGGGCGGTGGACGACGGCAAGGCCTAGGAAGGGGACGACGCGGAGCCGGTGAAGACGCGGCAGTGGATGCCCACGCGGAGAGGAGTAAGGGGGTTCACTCGTTCGGCTGCGGTGTGAGGCTGCCATCGCCGCAGGGCCTGGCCAACGGTGGGAATAGTAGGGGGCGGTGAGGCCTCCGCGGCAGCACAGCCGGCCACGGGAGGCAGGAGCAGGCAGCACGACCGGCGCTGCATTGGGCGGCTGGAGCAAGAAGACCAGAGGTTGAAGAAGCATTACGGCCGTTGGATGGACATCGTACGGTCACTGGAGCTAGAATCGTTCATATTGACTAAGTTGACAAAGCCCTCCGTCCCCGTCAACTTAGTAGGCCCACAAATCAGCCTCCCACCAAGGTGGGCCCCAGCTAGCAGGGGGAGTATTCATTTTTTTTTGTGCGTAATAAGGAGGTACTTCCGGTGCGTCCGAGCTGACAGCGGGGGGAACATTTTTTCCGCAAAATATGGTGGCCCGTCCGATGGGTCCCAGCAGTCAGGGGGGAAACGTTTTTTTTTTGCGAAATAAGGTGGCCCGTCCGGTGGGTCCCCGCTGTCAGGTGGAGGAATAATTATTTTGCGCGTAATAAGGAGGCACTTCCTTGCAGCCGTCGTGGACCCAGCTGTCAGCCTCTCCACGTATAGTACTCTTCCGATGGAAGTCGGTCGTTGACCACGCCGCACTGAGAGCACCACGGCGGTGGACGATGGCGAGGCCTAGGAAGGGGACGACGCGGAGCCGGGGAAGACGCAGCAGTGGAAGCCCGTGCGGAGAAGAGTACGAGGGTTCACTGGTTCGGCTGCAGTGTGAGGCTGCCGTCGCCGTAGAATAACAGGTGGTGTGGGTGAGTGGAGGGATGGCCTGGCCAGGGGTGGGAGTAGTAAGGGGGCGGTGAGGCCTCCGCGACAGCACAGCCGGCCACGGGAGGCAGGAGCAGGCAGCACGACCGGCGCTGCTTGGGGCGGCTGGACCAAAAAGACCAGAGGTTGAAGAAGCACTACGGCCGTTGGATGGACATCGTATGGTCACTGAAGCTAGAATCGTTTATATTGACTAAGTTGACAAAGCCCTTGGTATGCTCCAACTTAGTAGGCCCACAGGTCAGCCTCCGAAACGGTGCGCCCCAGATGTCAGGGGGAGGAATCATTTTTTGGGCGGCCGAAGCTAAGAATATCCGAGATTGAAGAAGAAGCACGACATCCGTTGGATAGACATCCAACGGCCACTGCTGCTAGAACCGTGTGTTGACTATAATAAGTTGACAAAGCCTTGCATATGCGTCAACTTATTTTTTTAGGGGACGCGTCACTTAGTAGGCCCACAAGTGTGTGGCAGAGAACTTATAGCCCATTTGCGTTTTGAAAGAATGTACAGCCCATTTCTGAATTCTAATGGAATTTACAACAATCCATTTACAGCTTGTTAAAAGTACAACCCATTTTCTAGCTAGGACAACGATTAATAATTTCAACCAACCGTTGAAGACAGAATTCAATAAAATTTCCCACATTTTGATGGGATCCAAAATATTTTTCTCCCAAAATTTCTAGTCAGATTAAATATAAATTTGTATTACGTAAAAATCCAACGAAACATTGCGCGCGCAACAATGAAAATTTAAGATTTTCAGAATCCATAAATAATATTTTATAAACTAATTTCGTGTTTGGTGCATTTTTTTATAGTTACTGCCCAGTTTTTATAATTACATCCCATTTATTATTTTTTAAAGCCCATTTTCCTGTTAAGCCTAATGCATCCCTCCTAGGAAAGATTTGCAGCCCAGCGGGGCGGAGAATAGCAAGTTGACCTTGCCTGGGTATTCCTCAAAAAGACGTATAGCTGGGCTAGCCATTTTCATCTTGAAAAAATTAGTATCTGGGCTGGATATCTGACCTGGGCTAGACGGGCCACAGCCCGCCCAGTTAATACCCTGCTCTCCTCTGAACAACAACGAAATCATCCCCAAGAAAAACTCTGCAGTGCTCACGCCACAAAAACACAAATACTGCTCGAGCTGCTTGGTCCCAGCTGTCGGCCGCACCTTGTGCAATTCTCTCGTTTATATTGACTACATAGGTTGACAATGGTGTGGGACCGTGATGTCAGGAAACCAGGAGAAAGCAAAAAAAATATAGTTGTACATAATAAGGAGGCACTTGCGTACGTACGGCTATGGCCCTAGTGGGTCCCTAGTGTCATCCAGTCAAAATAAAGTCATCTCCTGAATCCTCATGTTCGTTGACGATGTTAACAATGCTCGGCGCCACGGCGAGCGCAACAACTCGAAGGATAACGGAGAGGGCCTCGCGGGCCCTACGGATGGTCTGATACAGTGCCCGCTGCTCATCCAGGAAGCCAGGATCATCGGACACCTATGAGCACCTTCGAGAAACTGAGACGGCATGAAACGGTAAGGCCGCGCTTGGGAGATCTGGTTTATTTCAAACCTGTATTAACATACAAGTGTAATTTACTCGTCATCGGAAACAACGCATAAAATACAGGCGTAATGAAACCGAGGGCCCGAGGTCTGTAAGTAAAACCGGCGGGTTACGCGTGTAATTTGAGAGACCAGTGTATATTTTACGAGCACTGCTATATGGACAACATTACCAGACGATACATGCACGACGTGCGTATCATGCCATCCATGGGCAAGGCTGAAACAGTAGCTAATGGCTGGATTAGCAATCGTCCGAGTGTCGTTCAACGTTTTTATCGTGTGTGAAGTACTTCCGATATTTTACTAGTCGAAATCGACCAACCAAGCGCCTTTGCCCGAGACCATCTGCTTTAATTTACAAGCGTCAGTTTTACAAGCGGTTTTGGTTGGAAAACAACGATCCAATCATAGCCTAATATCATGAGTTGGTCGGAAGATCATATGGTTTCACGTCTAACCTACCCGACTTGTCGTATAGGCTATGAATGAAATATCAGACGATGAACTTCTTAAGCACGGAAACAACAGAAGAGGATGATCTTCTTAACAAGCAAATCACTGGCATTGGATCGACATGCAAAACAATACGAAGCATTATTCTCAGGAGGCACGGTGAACAGCTTGTGATGCCGGATGCCACAACATTCCAAGCTCAACTTTGCAATCAAACACAAGGCCTGGCATTACATAGACAATATTCAGAACAAACTCTTAACACAGGAATATCTCAGCAGAGTAAATATTTACTTCTAAACTGAACACAGGAATAGGAAAAAACACTCGACGCTGCTCACAACAAGGGCGTCCCACTCAAAAATATCAAATGCATGTCTTCTGGCTAACATCAATGTGCAAATTTTGACAAGGTTTTCCAATTCCAATATATTAAACTAACGTCTTCTTGCTAACATCAATGATTAAACTTTGACAAGCTTTTCCCATTCAAAATATGTAATGCCTATGATCGTAGAGTCCTGTCGTACTTCTTGTACTTGTTTGGGCACTTTTTGCCCAGGGCACTCCACGTGTTGTTAAATTGCCAATGGTCTCTGCAGACTAGTCATGTCACCGGTGTCTAATAATACTCTGTAAAGCTTCGCGGTCATTCCTTCTGTAATGTAGCGCAAACAGTGACTGCTTCTTTCTGCAAAGTGGAACGACCAACTGGACCCAGTAATGCAGCAGTTTGCCTTGGGCACATTGGCTCCTTTTGTGTAGTTCAACTAATATCGAAGTCGGAATAAAACCGAGCTTTAATTTTGATATCCCTGTAAGCAACAATAGGTATAAGGGAAACAATTACTGAGAAATAATGGTTGATGACTTGTACTCCCAGAAGAAAAGCATCTACTGATCTACTTTATCTTAATGGGAAACAAAGCAGGAGAGTAGCAATTCTCCATCAGTGTGATTCATTCATATTGACTGAGACATTATCTTAACAATGCCTTGTTTCAACATGTATAAAGAACGACAAAGCAGAAAAGTACCATTCCTAAAACAATGCAACTGATTCATTTTAACAGAGACATTATCTTAACAATACCTTGGTTAAACATGTAGAAAGAACTACAAAGCAGGGTAGTACCATTCCTAACAAGTGTTGCAGTTTTGAACTAAGATTCAGTAGTTAATTAATTCTGAGAGTGGCATTGCTTAATTTTACCAGCGGCATTAGATTAACGAAAAGCATAAACAGTTCCAAGGGAGAGTGGGCGCAACAACAGTATGTGCTTCCATCTACTTATAAAGGGGGTGATGCAGAGTTTGTTGTAACAAAGCAACAAGCATCATGTCTGGGTTGGTCCCACTTTTGTTCACTACTTAATGGGAAAAGACAGCAATACAATAGCTTCAATTCAACATTTGTTTAAAACAGTACCAATACAAATAGCACAACATCTCAAAGCCCACTGCACAATCATGTGGATGAAGGCCTGTACTGACCTTTCATGAGACGGACAAGATAAAATACGAATCTGCGAACACGAATAGGAAATCCAATCTCGTTTTGTGCAGTTGCACTGAAATCAAGCAAAGTGTTTCACGTAGCGAAGCAAAATGTCGCAATAGCAACAAGTTGAATAGATATCCTTGTTTAAACAGAGGCAAAAAAGGAATCAATTATTGGCTAAAAAAGGAGGATGAAACATGCGGCCACAAAAATGGTAATCCCGCCAATCCCTAACAGGTGTTGAAGTTTTGAAATAAGATTCAGTAGTTAATTCTAAGAGTGGCATCAATTACTGGCTTATAAAGGGGGTGATGCTGAATTTGTTGTAACAAAGCAACAAGCATCATGTGTGGGTTGGTCCCATTTTTGTTCACTACTTAATGGGAAAAGGCAGCAATACAATAGCTTCAATTCAACATTTATTTAAAACAGTACCAAAACAAGTAGCACAACATCTCAAAGCACACTGCACATCATGTGGTTGAGACCAAGATTTGAAACATCACGCCACGAATACTGGAAACAAATCTCGATCTCCTTTTGTGCAGTTCCACCAAAATTAAGCAAAGTCACCGGTGTGACATTCAAGTTGAACTGCACAAAACACTCTTAAAACATAAGTGTTTCGAGTAGCGAAGCAAAATGTCGCAATAGCAACAAGTTGAATTGATAGCCCTGTTTTAACAAAGGCAAAAAAGGAAACAATTACTTGCCGATAAAGGAGGATGAAACAAACAGTGACAGAAAGAAGCATCTAACTTATCTTGGATGGAAAACAAAGTAGGACAGTAGCATTTCTAAAACGGTTGCATTGATTCATATTAACAGAGACATTATCTTGAAACAACATTCGTTAAAAAATGTAATTTTCTTTTAACAGTGGCATTGCTTCAATTTTCCGGCGGCATTCTTAGATTAACAACAGCAAAATAGCTGTATGGGACATGCTAGCACCATGTGCGTCCACACGTATAAATGGGTGATGCAGAGTATGTAGCCAAGCAGCATATATGCGCTGGTCCCATATTTGTTCTCTTTGAACCTTCTTCCTATGTGAGGTCAGCAAATCTAGTCCTGCACAAACTACCCGACCCCTCAGTTTCTTTCCCTTTTCAACAAAGAGATCAGTTCCTTACAGATGTGTGTACTGGGTTACCCCCTTTTTCCCTTTTCGACCTACAAAGCGGTTGGATAGCCAGTCTATACTACTTTCCGCCCCTCCTTTCCTCATTGAACCACGTCCTAGATTCTTGCTCCAGCCCACCGCACCCTTCTTTCCTCTTTGAACCAAGACCTAGATTTGACTACAGATCAAAAAAGATCCACATGCAGCTAGAGCAACGACGGTTTCAAAGAAACTTATACCTTACGGTCGTCGGGATGTGGCAAGGCGTGCGGCGGGAGGCCGGATATGCCCACACTACGTACGGCAGCGAGGAAGAAGGGGTCGGTGGCCCTCCCGCACAGGCGCTGGGTGAAAGAGAACAGCGCAGCCGGCTGTGGATTGCCTCCCTCACCGAAGGCGATAGAGTGAACGCTGCACGTCCTCCCCTTCCCGGTGCGACGGGATACGGACGCCTCCTTCACCAGCTGTGAGGGGGGAGAGAGAGACAAGAGGCCAACGCAGTCTTGTTTAGATCTGGTGAAGAGAGGGTGAGAGACTGTGAATATAGCAAACCCTAGCAAATGAACGCTGAGCCTCCAGCATGCAACATATATGGAGAGGGTGAGAGAGCGAGACGCGAGAAACTCTATCAAACAAGAGGCTATAATGGAGTAAAAAAATCTCTCCATAGCAGTGGTTTTAAATAGAATACGCGCATTCCCGGAAAAAGAAACGAAAACTGGTGGACAATTTTTTAAGGGTCTGTCTAGGACACATCTAGATGTGACATAGTTATGTCACATCTAAGTTGATGTCCACTCTGTTTGTGGTCTATTTTTTTCCTAGTTTTTTTTTGTTTCTTGTTGCTACATTATATACTTGTGGGAGGTTAGATGTGATATCCTTAAATAACATATAGATGTGAATTAGACAAACTGATTTTCTAACGTACCAAGAAAGAAAACTCGATCAAAAACACGCCCCCGCTTCCAGGTCGTGAGAGTCGTCACGCACACACACATAGACATGCATATCCGTGTTTACGTAAAATTCCATTTCCATCTCCATCTCCAATCATATTTGTCCAACTCGCACATTATTTACGTTGTTAATTATATATGCAGCAATATTAACGTACAACATCTCTTGTTTGCGCACGTCCGGACCGCTGCCACGGCCGGTCCTGACCAACCCGAACCCTCTTCATCACCCGCGCGTGCTTCCCGCCCGAAATGGTCAGTGCCGCATTCATGCCCGGCCAGAGCGGACACGACCTCTCACTGGCGCCGGCATTGAAGTGGCGCGCTAGCCGAGAGAGCGCCGCCCGCGCCGCTTCCGGGTGCACGCGGCTGCTCCGTGTTCAAAGGTCGCAATAGCCGGCTACAACATGCATGTAAAAAGATCTTGGGAGTCCATGCTACAGCTAGCTGTCCTCCCCCAACTCGTCAATCTCTTCCAGTAGTGCTAGTACTCCATGCCGCGATCCATCGACAAGCAGGCGGGAAAGTTATTGTATACTCGGTTTGCGGTGAGTGGCATGCCGAGCGGCCATGTGGGGTCGAGCCGTGGAGGAGGGTGAGACACGAACACGACAGACGTGATTTAAACGTTGGTTTTGCTCGATGGCACGATCCAACGAAATGAAACGTTGGTTTCTCTCCGTTTCCATTTTTTCTCCAGAAAAACGGAAACTTTCCACTCCATTTTCATTCCTATTCCAAGGTTGCCCCATTACAACATTCCATCAAATACAAAGGAAAACTAACACGCATGCTGATGCATCTCAATGATTCATAGATCATAGCCATATTTACTTCACAACTAAAGAAAAAAGTTGTGAGAGCGTGTACGAAAGAAAAACTACTGATGGGGTCACTACGACTTAAACTCTAAACCCTAAACATGATTCAATTTCCTGGCCAGGTAGAACCTGTCGAAGGAAAGACGGCTGGCACCCTTGGATCATACGATGCTTTTGTGCAGTTCCACTAAAATCCACCTGAGCATCCCTGATGGCAAAGATATTGAAGAAGTGTGATTAGAATAATAGTACTGGCACTAGTTCATGAGACATAAACTCATCACAAGTAGAAGCCGGTAGAAGTAGTGAAAGATCGACATGGAGATGGAGCTACGGCAGTGGAGCAAGCCGGCTCCAAAAGGAAGATGGACTACCTGGGACGTCGGGCTGTAGCTAGAAGGGCGGTTGGGACGCGGCATCGGCCCATACCGTGGTGACCCCCGATTGGGACGCACCGACTGTGCGTTTTCTCCCTCGCGGATGTCGACCGCGTCTACGCAGAACATTGTTCCCTTCCCCCAGTTGCGGGATCAGGCCCGTCGTTCTATGCTTGTGAAGAGAGCAACCTAAGCAAGCAGGCTTGTAGCTTAGGCTCCTGCTAGTGTATATATAGTGGTTTTCTTTTTCTCTCCATATCAACCATTTTATATTGCGTACGTGTCATTCAAGAGTGAAATGATGGTTGCTTCTTCCGACTAACTTACTGTGTGATTTGACTGCTCCTTAGTGGCCCCTACACGTACTCCCCCTACGTGTATGCAACAGTCACACGTACACATGGACGCAAAAACGCGCGCGACGCCCTAATGCATGCATGTCCGAGCACGCGACGGAACACACACGGTCACGCTCAAGTGCTCAACCTACACGTGCATGCACACACATACTCAGTCAGGGTGAGCTAGTGACCGTATAAACACCGGAAAATATATATATTGAGCGCAATGAGCGTATTATGAAGTCCACTGACCGTATTTTTACAAATATACAGTGACAGACAGTGTATTTATCTCGTTTGAAATTAAGCCATATTAACCGGAGAGGAGGCAGTATGGACTAGCATTACTTTGCTGTGTCCCATCAACTTGCCAAACGAGGAGAAGGTTGCAAGACGGGAGAAGCTTGCGCGCGGTGGCTCGCAGGACAAGGAGAAACTTTTGATTAATGCAAGCTCTCCCTCGCTCAGGCGGTGGACGTGCAGCAGTTAATTCGGTGTCAGATTGCCAGAAGCATACAATATACTACTAGTGATATTATTGTTCGACTTCCCGAATAGGCGAACAGCCAAGCGCAAAGTTTACTAGTACTACTACTATAGTCTATAAAGGTATGTACTATACTAGTACTAGAAACCGGATGGAGGAGCGTTTGCACTCTTATTATAATTTTAAAATGTGATAAAGCAATCTTCAACACATTTGGTTCTCTTCGAGGGTTCTCGCATGTGATAATGGAAGTAGATTGCATGGAACACTCACCACAATTCTCGCTTAATTCTGGCTCATATCCTGTTACAAATAGTAGCGCTCGGTAATATTTCCTCTTTTTTTGTTATTCAGCATGTAAACAGGTCAGCAAACCTTGCGGCGCATCTTCGTGCGAACCGTGCTTGCTGCACTTTGAATGTGGCCGAGAGCTGGCTTGATGAAACACCTCGCTTCCTACTTCTTTTTTTGCGGGGTACCTCGCTTCCTAGTGACCAGTGTCTTGGCTGATCGTCCTAAGAATGCTTATATATGAATAAAGCTCTCTCATTTACCCGCAAAAAAGATTAAGCCATATTAACCGGAAAGGAGGGAGTATCGACTAGCACTACTTTTTGGTGTGTCCCGTCAACTCGGAGAAGGAGGAGAAGCTTGCAGGACAAGGTGAAGCTCGCTTACGCCTTTTGACTAATGCAACCTACCCTCGGTGGACATGCATCAGTCCATTCGGTGTCAGATTGTCAGAGGCATACACTGTAGTACCCAACATGCGGAGTACCATCATTATTCGACTTCACGAAGAGGCGAAGAGCCAAGCGCAGTAGTACGAGTAGTGCTACTACTAGAACCGCATGGTGGAGCGTCTGTACTCTTAATTTTTTTATCTTTGATAAAGTACACGTTTATTCCGGAGAAGGGCGGAAAACGGCAGCCCAACATGTAATGAATGATATCGATCAACCAACCATGCTCGAATATATCTTGGCCTCCGTGCGAGCTCGTCTGTGTGTTCTCGCTCCTCGTCTCTCTCAAGGAACGGCGGGTTGGCTCTTTGCCGTCAATTGAGATCGGTTTGCTCACACTCCTGTCCCACATTTCAGTGATATGCCAAGAGGAGGTGCTTTGACCGACTGGCCATACACGTACTTGGTTTTGCACCTTCATACTACTCCTCCCTCTGTCACAGTTTAGAGGGCGCACTTCATTATGATGCATTTCTCTCAATGCATTTCGACCACGAGAGAGACTTTAGACGCGTTTGGTTTAATGCTCAATTAATTAGGGCGTGGTAACCGCAATCAAGTCCACAATTTTCTCTCCATGTACTGTACTACTACGGAGTGGAGTAAATGCATGCATGTGTGTACCCGGGGTGGAAGCACTGCATGCATGTGTGTACGCATTATTCCCTCTAGTAATAGATGCCGTGCTATAACTACCAATGCTATTTTTCAGGCCGATCTCTAGTCGCCTTGGTCCCACAGATTTTTTTTCTTTTTTCTGAAGCGCGCTCTATAAACAGTGACGGATGGAGTAGTATGAGCAGATTCAAAGGAGAGCGTATTGATGGTTGCTTCTTCAGAGCAACTTACAGTGGGAAAGGTGGGGCTTATGATTTGACTGCTCATTACTCACTATTAATGCGGCGCAACGACCGGGCTGAGTCTCCCATGCGGTTGTGCACTACCCCCTCGGTTGAAATCTCTAGAAAGACGAATAGAATATTTAGGAACGGAGGGAGTACACATACGAAGCAAAATGAGTGAATCTACACTCTAAAATATGCCCGTTTGAAATTTGTAAAAAGACAAATATTTAGGAACGAAGGAGTATAATTTTGTGCATGGCACATGGACCCGGATGATGAAGAGGCTTCTGGCAATGCTATCAAGGTTCCATCATTTGTTTACATAATTGACATACTATACAAATAATTTTCCAGCGACATGAAATTGTACAATGGTGTGAGCTTTCAGCTTTTGTTTCGCGTGTCTTGCCATCGATGCTCTTTCGGAAACAATAAAAAACTAACTTCCTTGCTAATGCATTTCAATTATTAGCAGATCAGAGCTACTGATTACATCACAACTGAAGACAGAGTTGTGAGAAGGTGTTAAATTAAAATTGATCCATGCTTTCATTGGCAGCAACGTCCCCACAGCTCTGTCTAAATCAACAAGGCATGTTGGGAAAAAAAGTAGCTGTCTGGAGCATGCAAAATTTCGATCATTTTGTGCAGTTCCACTAAAATAGAGCTGAGCGTCCTTGTTCCAAAGATATTAAGTGTGATTATGATAATAGAGGACTGCTGATGAAACAATAAACACACAAATAGAAGCCGATCACCTTTGCAGTCTCTCTTAAGACTAACTAGTTGGAGAAGATTAGGCTCGGAGTTGGATCAGGAGGATAGAGCAAAACCAATCTCCCTTTGTGCAGTCGCACTGAAATGTAGAGACGGTGCCCGTGTGACATTTTAGTACAACTGCACAAAACACTCTTAAGAAAGAAGTGATTTATGCAGTTCACCAAAAGGTCACAATAGCAACGAGTAGAAAGGAAACAATTACTGGCCAATAACAGTTGATGACACATGCGACGACAAAAAAGAAGCATATTCCTTGTCCTAAGGGAAGATAACAACACGGTTGTGTTTGTCTAAAACGGTGTGAGGACGAGAATGCAATATGGAAAGTACGCCGGACGAGCTACATTTTAGGCAAAGAACTATGGAAGATCCACATGCAGCGACGTGGGAAGACAGGCAGTGGAGCAAGGCCGGAGGGGATACCTGGAGGTCGTCGGGATGTAACCAGGTGAGCGGCGGCGGGCGGAATCTGCGAGCAGGTGGCGTAGGCCCTGCCGCGCCGGAGCTTGGTCAGAGAGAACGGCGTGTACCATAGACCGGGACGTGCTGCCTCGGCGCCGTCAAACGAAGAAACGATGCACTCCCTCCCTTTCCCCCGGCGGACGGGATGCGGCCGGATCATTGACCAACGGTGAGAGAGAGAGGCCACCGCACTCCCTTTCCCTCGGCGGACGGGATGCTGCCGGATCAGTGACCAACGGTGAGAGAGAGAGAGGCCACCGCAGCCTTGTGTGAGATACTCTGAAGAGCGACAAACCAGGCAGGCATGCTCCCTTTTTCTCCATAAAAATCGTTTTATATTCTATGTACGTGCCATTGAGCGCTATAACTTTATTTAAAAATAACGCGGCAATGCGTCAAGTCGAACTTTGTTTCGTGCACGCGTGGTACACGACCTCCCTAGGTAAACAACCGCTACAGGCGTTCAAATTAGCACGTGGGCTGCCATTTCCTAAAGAAATAAGCTCCACCGTGTACCCGCGCGGGTGTGGCTGGGCACGAAGCGTGAGTACGTGCACGGTGCACCTATTCTCTTCTTGTATATGTACACCACCTACGTGGGGTTGTGTCAGAGAGATACAAACCTAGAGAGATATAGTGTGTGGGTTCTTGAGAGTCTTTTTGGGGGGGGGGGTCAATCAAAAAATGTAACATATGCAATGTGTGTGAAATAGAGTCCTGGATATAACATATATATAGAGGGGGCGATCCACGAGAAGAGAGTGGAGGTATCATTGGCTTGAGGTGTCCATAGAATCGAAGAGAGGGATGATGTGTGTGTGTGCGCGCGCACGATCGATAAAGAGTGCCATCGAATTTGTGTGTGCCCACGTCAAAGATATAGAGTGGCTGGTCTACTGGAATGTGAGATGGGACATGGATACCTACGTGCAGCGCTTGACTACCGGTGTGTGGTGGGGAAGAGGGAGGCCCAATTAACTATAGAGGTACAATGGCTAGTATATGTGTGGAGGAGGAGAGAGGCCTACCTCATGTATTAAGGAGATCGATCTGCCTCATGTATTAAGGGAGATCGATCGGCATCCATGCATATGTGCAGGAGAGGAATAAGGTTGGGAGAGAGACAGAGCTAGAGTGTTGGAGGGGGTGGTAGTGGAGTTGCTTCTAACAAATGGTGGGATAGGCTTGCTAGACAAACGGAGGGCACGCCCGCAATATCAATAAGAGAGGAGATGGCTGCTTGTTGTCTGTGCACGTGCGTGTGACAGACGGGTCAGGAGGCATGCACGAATGATGAGGGGGGACGATTTGGCTGTGGTAAGCAGACGTAACTACATAGGAAGATAAATCGCCCTTTGTTAGAGAAAGGAGAGACATAACTTGTGAGGTACGTCGATCGATGGGGGGGTAGTTAAAGTCGATCTAGGTATATGTTGGGAGATCGATCGGTATACATGCATGTGTGTGTTAGAAGCAAATGAGGCACGAGGAGAAGGATAGAGAGAGAGGGATGCATGTAGGAGGTGGTACGAGAGGCATACTATATCGAGGGGGAGGAGTGTGCGAGTACGAGAACGATGAAAAGAGTGGTGGGAGTGAGGCATGGACGGTGACAAGAGAAGAGGGGAAGCTTGTGTTTGTGCTAGGCACACCTGGCTAGAGAGGCATATCGATCGATGTGTGCCGTAAAGAAGGAGCTGGGGGGCCTACACACACCGTGGGTGAATGACCTAAAGTGAAAAGACGAATTTGCGCGATGGAGCTAGAGAATGCTGAGGGAGGGTGAGAGGGATGCGGGCGTGTGCATGCACAAGA
>NC_057811.1:448133702-448133908 GCF_018294505.1 Triticum aestivum | reverse complement strand
AGAGAGAGAGGGATGCATGTAGGAGGTGGTACGAGAGGCATACTATATCGAGGGGGAGGAGTGTGCGAGTACGAGAACGATGAAAAGAGGGGTGGGAGTGAGGCATGGACGGTGACAAGAGAAGAGGGGAAGCTTGTGTTTGTGCTAGGCACACCTGGCTAGAGAGGCATATCGATCGATGTGTGCCGTAAAGAAGGAGCTGGGGG
>NC_057811.1:448113913-448133692 GCF_018294505.1 Triticum aestivum | reverse complement strand
GGGGGGGTAGTTAAAGTCGATCTAGGTATATGTTGGGAGATCGATCGGTATACATGCATGTGTGTGTTAGAAGCAAATGAGGCACGAGGAGAAGGATAGAGAGAGAGGGATGCATGTAGGAGGTGGTACGAGAGGCATACTATATCGAGGGGGAGGAGTGTGCGAGTACGAGAACGATGAAAAGAGTGGTGGGAGTGAGGCATGGACGGTGACAAGAGAAGAGGGGAAGCTTGTGTTTGTGCTAGGCACACCTGGCTAGAGAGGCATATCGATCGATGTGTGCCGTAAAGAAGGAGCTGGGGGGCCTACACACACCGTGGGTGAATGACCTAAAGTGAAAAGACGAATTTGCGCGATGGAGCTAGAGAATGCTGAGGGAGGGTGAGAGGGATGCGGGCGTGTGCATGCACAAGACAAAGTTAGCGCTAGCTACAAATATAAGAGGGTTGTGTGGGTGTAAATGACGAATAGAGATCATATATACTTCATTATAAAAAGCGAATTCGGATATTTGAAGAATTTATCATAGTGTTTCAAACCGACGCATGTGTGAATATATATATAATGGTGATACACATGGTGTGGTTATGAACATGTTATACTACATTTAATATATTTTATCTCTACTCTTATAAAAACGGAGTTGTTGATGATGGTGTGCCTGCCATCCTGCATTATAGGCCGTCCGATTTATATCTGGCGGATAGCAAGGGAACTATGATGGTTGAAGTTGGCAACAATCATGATTGTAGATTCTTATTGAAATAGAGAAACGAATTCAAATTTAGTTCGAATTGCAGCGGTAGTATAGACATTTGGAATGCACTAAAATGTTGGTATGAGTAGGTTACATGCATTATACAGCAAGCAAAAAAAGTTATTCGGACATAACATGGATTCATAGTCCCTCCTTCCATCTACATAGGGCATAATGAGATTTTTAAGACCGCCTTTGACTATTGACAAGATTAATAGTACATGACATGCACCATGTAAAAAATATATCATTGAAAGAACCTTTCCCAGACGAATTTAACGGTGTTCTTTGTGTAAGTTGCATGTCATATATCATTGCGCTAATATTTGGTCAAAGTTAGCATTGAAAAACGCATTAGGCCCTATATAGATGGAAGGAGGGAGTAGCTTTGAATAGCATTTCTATAGTAAAACGGGGCAAGACTCTCTCTTTGTGTGGTGTGAATAGTTTTATTTTTTTGTTTTCTTTTTGGTTGAGGGAAGTGCGAATTGATTTGGTACGTACAAGTACAATATTACTACACGTTAGGCTTGTCCGTCAAGTTCAACCCGCGTCTTGTTATATCCCGAAAATTCAGATATCGTGCTCCCAAAACTGGCGCCTTCACAACCCGCGCCTTCCTATCCCAAAATTACAACGCGCGCGAAAACTCCCTCCAGCTGCCAAATCCCGACACGCGAAATCCCCCTCCTAACCCAGAGCCGAAAGGGCCGCTAGTTCAAATTGGTGGGGGGTACTTTTGTAACACACCCTACATTTTGGACAAGCGCGTCCCTAAGTCATGCTTCACCCCCTCCCATCGCCCCCTTTTCGCCATTCGAAATCCCAGGCCGCCATAACCTCTCCGCTCCAGCCGCGAAACCCCACCCTCCTCCGTCCGCCACGTCACCGCTGCCCAGCCGGAGCCTCTTCGCCGACAACATCGTCCACCGCAACAGCTCGACGTCCCTCGTCCACCTCCCCGGATGAGGATCCGTCGTCCATCTCGCCATCCCGCCGGTTCAGCCGCCCTGTCCTCCACCTCCAAGGAGCTGCTCCGACGATCGCCTCGTCTATCGCGGTTGCTCCATCCCCACAGCACCGCCTTAACCTGCTCCACCGGAACTGCAACATCCTCACCGACTCCTCGGACGAAGCCGAGGCCTACTCGGCGCCACCAAAGAGGTTGTACACTCATCGCATCGCACCTTCTCCTTAACTCGACCTCCCGGCGCCGACGGTGCTCCATCCCGCACCCCCATGGAGCGCCTACCCTGAAGCCGGCGCCGCGGGCGACATCTCCACGGCGGCTCTCCCCCAGTGTGAGGCCCCTTTGGTGGCGGCGTCCATACCAGCTGGATCTGCTGCTGCTGCTCCGGCTCTCGCTCGCTCGCTCGCGCTACTGCTACTGCTCCGGCTCTCGCTCGATCGCTCGCTCGCCCAGCTGCTGCTGCTGCTCTCCCCCTCGCTCGTGCTGCTGCTCTGCTCCGATTAAGCCACACTTCAGTCGACTGAATTGACTTTTGGGTCAGTCGATTTTTAGGGGTTGGGGGGGCTCGCCGGAGTTAAGGAAGAACCACCCGCAGCGGGGACGGGGGCTCGGCGGAGAGGTACCCCACTATCTATCTTAGGGTTCAGGGTGGGGGGCGGGGGGCCTAGAGGCCTGGCCGGGGCGACGGTGGCGAGTTGTTTCGGGGCGGCGAGGCGGCGCTGAGGCCGGCGGTTCGGCTGGTGGTGGCTGGCGGCTCAGGGGGTGCAGGTTGAAGATGAACTGCACGCCCTCCCTAAACTACATGTCAAGTGCCTCTCTGCTACCATTGCGTTCAGTTTCGACAGTAGCATTCAGATTCCACAGTAAATTTCAGTTTCGACAGTTAAGTTCAGAGTCAACAGTTTTTACCTCATGTGTTGTAGTCAGGTGGTTTTTGGTGATGTTAATTTTACATCCATTTTACATCATCTATTGGAGATGCTATTAGAATCCCACTTGAGATTGACGATGTCTGCCTTGTGCTACTTCAGCCTTGATGTCTTACGGCTCATCGGAGCTGCTCCAACGACAGAGCGATCCATCACAACTGAGCAGTGCCCTGGACGCCATCTACAGATTCCTCAGATCTTCCTCCACACCTCCGACAGCCACCTCTGCCTCAACTGCTTCAGCGACCAACCCAATGATGCTGAGGTCGACACGGCTACGGCAAAGAGGTTGTACACTTGTTGCATCACTTATTACTATACATTCACGTCGATCCATTAGGGCTATTTTGGTTCAACGGAAAAATGTCGATCCACTGGTTGTTACCATCACTCTAAATTTCAGCATGCTCTCCTTACATAATCTCACCATATTTTTTCGTATGCATGTCAGATATTGTACACAGTCATGCTGAACATGTAGAGAAAAAGAGAAGAGTTTTGCGCGGCAATACAATGTCATGCAGACATCGCTCCATGGTGGGTTCAATGGCAAACCCTCCCCACCCCTCTCCAGATTGTAATCCAGAGGAAGATATCTGTTCTGAGGCGGATTCAGACGCCGCTGACCACTCCTATTTACCCCCCAAGGTGATTGCTCTACCTTGGCATGATGATGTTAGTCATATCATGCATATGTTGCCTTGCAGTGCCTACTTTTGACATCATATATGTCATCTGCTTAGTTTAGACATGTTCTGTAATGCCACCTGTTTAGTTTCTATATCATATATGGGAATTATGCAGTCTCATGTCTTTTAGCCAGCCATAATATATGTGAAATGTGCAATGCCATCCTGTTTAACCAGGCATCATATATTTTAATGATATCTTTCCCATCCTTTTCTTCATTACATTTCCATTTGTCGACAATGTTTGTACATTAAAATACTCTTCCTGTGAATCAGCCATTTGGGTGGGAGATGGAAAAATCTGGAGTGAAAACAAGGCCTTCAGAGCAGACAGTGCTACCTGTCGAAGCAGATCTCTTGTTGGGTCCCGATAGTTCCTCGGAGATGGATTTAGAGACAGATGACCAGTCCTATTCCCCCACTGAGGTGTATGCTCTAACTTGGCACGGTTATACTGCTCATATCATGCATACGGGGTCTTGCATTGCATAGTTTAGACATCATATACACAATATTCAACACCATGTTCTTAGTTCAGACATCATATCGAATGCCCTCTATTTAGCATATAAATCACATATGTGAATTAAATGATGCGATCCTGATTACTTAGATAACATGTAGGTGAATTATGTCATGCGATCCTGTTTAGTTATTCATCATATCTTTGAATTATGTTATGCTATGCTATCCAGTTTAGATAGACATCATATATGTGAAATTATGTCATGCTATCCATTTTAGTTAAACAATATACATGTCAACTATTTCATGCCCTCTTTTTTCCACACTATCTATTGCATCTGTCTCTCATACAATGTCTGTACATTCAACTATGTTTCCTGTTTATTAGCCATTTGAATTGGAGCGGGTGATGCCAGTATCTAGCGGACTGAAAACACGGTCTTCAAATAAAATAGTGCTACCTCTTGGTGGAGATAGCACCCCGGTTGTACATGCACAAGAACCAGCCCTACCACACATAACCCAAACTCTCGCAGTTTGTACCCCTACTGCGATGGACAGAGAACCAGCTTCACCCAATCTAACCCCAACCCCAGCCGATAGTAACCCAGTTCCTGTTGACACAGCACCATCTCCACCACAGAGCTCCCAAACAAGAGCAGTTAGTAAGGCAGCTCCAGTGCCCAAAGGGCCAGTACTATCACGGCGAACCCCAACTCCAGTAGTTATTACGCCTATTCCTGTGGAGGAAGCACAACCAGCTAGTCGTAGTTTAGCTTCTATCGCATTTGATGTTGTTAAATCGGATGTGCGTATCTTCCCATCTTGGAAATATTATACTGAAGATGAAGGAAAATGCCAGTTGCAGGTGTTTGTCCAGGAGTTATGTGTAAGTAATGTTATTCATGGCAATTACTTTGCTTCGTCCCATACATCCTACCTCCATGATGGTTATAATACAACAAATTTTCCCATTTTTCTCTATAGCGAAGGACCGATTTGGAAACTCATGATGAGGTAACCTGTGCTAATACCTCTGCTATCTTCAAGAATGCTTGGTGGCAGTATCGGAATTACATAAAGAAAACGTACTTCACCGGCGAAGAAACTCATCAAATTCCCTTACGTTCTCGTGAGACACATTTACTGGACGATGACTGGGAACGCCTTGTTCTGTACTGGTCCCGAACCAAGAATGTGGTAAGGTCTATGAGCTCATTTTCTATTTTTAAGTATTATATTCTTGCGTCTTACTGTACTCTGTTCATGTAGAACAAGTGCCTAAACCTGAAGAACAACTGTTCTAATTTAATATTCCATTGCTATCATAGTTCAAAAAAGCGCTAGGCCTTAATTGTGCGTTTTGCCACCGCCTTGCGCTTTACTGACCAAAGCGCATGCTTATGCGCAGTTATGCACAGATTATGCGTAGTTATGCCCAATGTGTTTTGCCAACGCCTAGAGCCTAGGCGCGCTTAAGCGCTCGCTTAGGCGCGCCTTTTTTAACTATGATTGCTTTGCTCTTGTATCACTGTATTTACTCATACAAACTTATTTTTAAATTGAAGGATCCAATCGAAATTCCAATGGCACAGCAGGTATGATCACGCATGTTTCTTTAACAGGTTTGGTCTTAACAATAGCTCTGTTGATTTCAATTTCAATTGTGTATACAGTTGACTTTCATATCATGCACATTACTAGCATCACAACAGAGCCAATAGTGTTGTAGTACATGTAGACCCGTGGTACCCATCTGAAATCTTGTTGTGCCATGTAGTTTCCCACGCTTTGTATTCTTTCACTGCTGCTTTGTCTTGAACTGATATGATTTGAACCGTGTCTCTATTTTCATTTGGCAAGACAATGCAGTGACCATAGGACATAGATATATGTTTGTTTGATGCTTTTATTATGTACTAGTACTTGGCAATAGAAGACTTGGTAGTTTAATCCTGTCCACCTTACTAATGAACTGGTTCACCGAAATGAGTTTCATATACTAGTACATGGTAAACTTGTTATGTGTCTGCTTGTTTCTTCTTTTAGAATGCTGACAGAATATTGGGGAAGAGTGCCTTATTAAGCAATGGTAAAGGAAGTAATGCAGATAAGGTTAAGGATAGTGACACATCCTTGTTGGTCTCCAACAAAGCTGATAAAACAGCTAAGGAAGACTATCTTGAAGACAGCGAGACAACCCAAAAGTCCTGTCTTGGTTTAGTGTTCGGGTTACTGGCCACTACCGCTTGCACAAGCTATTCAAACTCACTGTCTGAATCAGTTCGTTTTCTTGAGTCTCAACTACAAGCTGAAAGACATCGATCAGCTATGCTGCGACAAGAAGCGGAAGGACTGCGGAAGTCCCTGGAGCATTCAGATGCATACTTTCTGGTGCAACAGCAAGCGTTGGAGGATTTTAGCGCCAAACAGGACAAAGCTAATCAGCTTGCTAAGCTTATTGCCAGCATGGTGGATACCCAGGATAACATTTCTTGAGCTCTTCTGAACTTTTTTCAGTTATGCTCTTGTTTTGCTGCCGCGTTTATTTGCACTGGTGGCCAATTTTGACGGCCAGTGTATGTAATGTGCTGCTTTGTTCCCTATATCTGCACTGGTGGCGAACTTTGATGCCCGGTGGATGTAATATGTGTAATAGTGGTAATAGGCTAGCGTTAATTGCTTGCTTATTTATTTCCTTATTGTCTTGTTTAGTTGTTTGCTTGTAGTCACTGCAGTTCTTTTTCTGTTTTTTCTAGTGGCCACAATAGTCTATTTTTGGTAACTAGGCCAAAATAATCATGGCAACACACGGACTGTTGTAACCATGGGCCTCCTGCAGGCCGTATGATCCATGGGCCTTCGTCCGGCCGTAGGATCCATCGGCCTTCTATACGGGCCTTAGGGTCCATGGGCCTTCTACGGGCCGTAGGGTCCATGGGCCTTCTATGGACTGTACGATCCATGGGCCTTCTACGGGCCGTACTTCCATGGGCCTCATACGGGCCGTAGAATCCATGGGCCTTCTACGGGGCGTATCATCATTTCGCCAATCATGGGTCGTACTATTCGTGGACCATAACGGGTCGTTAATAGGCCGTATTTGATAACTCTATGAAAACAGCCCAACGGGTTTTTTTGACATGAAAACGGCCCAACGTATTAACGGTCCGCAAACGGGCCGACTGTAACGACGGGCTGAATTTGGCCCACAAGCAGAAAATGACAGTAACGTGCCGTATGTAACCAAATGCTGCAAATGAGCCCAAGAATCAATGGGCCCTGAGAAGGCCGAAAGATAACTTGGGCTAGAAACGGCCCAATGGAATAATGGGCCATTAATGGGTATAAAGTGATACACTGTTCATTACGGGCCAGTTTCACCATGGGCCGTTAATGGGCCAAGAGTTACAAAGGTCCTCATATGGGCTGAAAGAAGTCATGGGCCACACATGGGCCGGAAGTTAAAACGGGCTGAATCATATTGGACGGCCCAGATGACGCTACTGGGCCTAATTCGGATAGGGCGTCATGGGCCCTGGGCTATATGCGAACATGCCGTTAACAGGCTTTCCGTGGGCCGGCCCGCCACCTTTTGACCAACTCAAACGGGCCGGCCTTTTCACAGGAATGGGCCTCTGTTGGGCCGTGCCACGTGTTACCGTATCATAGGCGCCTTCGGTCCAATGAGCGGATGACATCTGTCCCAACGGTGAGCCGACACGTGTTTCCTCCAGCCAATGATGATTTTACACGTGGAAAATCCCCATTGGTCGGGGCTGTTAATGGGTTATCGGATCCAAAACCCGACCCGATAGCTTAACGGCGTTCCGTTACGGTGGATGCCACGTGTCGGTCACCCTTGACGAAAGCACTTCTGTGACGCGCGATTTATCGTCATGGAAGTGGACAATTCCGTGATGATAATTTTGGTAATGTCATGGAACACTTCTACGACAACACAGGTATGACTATCTTGATTCTGTCATAAAATCGTCATGGATGTACGCTGGAGCCTCAGCGATTGCAGTTGCTCTCTTCACACTCTCTCACCCTCTCCAGATCTAAACAAGACCTCGTTGGCCTCTCTCTCTCCCCTCACTGCTGGTCAAAGAGCCGGCAGGATCCGTCCGCCGGGAAGGGAAGGAGGCTTAACACTGTCGCCGTCGGCGTGGGAGGGCATCCACCACCGGCGCAGCTGTTCTCTTTCACCCAGCAGCCGCGCGGGAGGGCCTCCGACCCCTTCTTCCTCGCCGCCGTACGTAGTGTGGGCCGAACGGCCTCCGGTCGCCCACCGAACCACACCCCAAGAACCTTAAGGTATAATTTACTTATTCCACATGCATTGCTCTAGCTGCATGTGGGCTTTTTCTGCTTATACACTCGAATCTAGGTGTTGGATCAAACAGGAAAGTGAAGGAAATATGCCATAGAGGCAATAATAAAGTTGTTATTTATATTTCCTTATATCATGATAAATGTTTATTATTCATGCTAGAATCGTATTAACCGGAAACTTAGTACATGTGTGAATACATAGACAAACAGACTGTCCCTTGTATGCCTGTACTTGACTAGCTCGTTAATCAAAGATGGTTAAGTTTCCTAGCCATGGACTTGTGTTGTCATTTGATGAACGGAATCACATCATTAGAGAATGATGTGATGGACAAGAACCATCCGTTAGCGTAGCATAATGGTCGTTTAGTTTTATTGCTATTGCTTTCTTCATGACTTATACATGTTCCTCTGACTATGAGATTATGCAACTCCCGAATACCGGAGGAACACCTTGTGTGCTATCAAACGTCACAACATAACTGGGTGATTATAAAGATGCTCTACAGGTGTCTCGGAAGGCGTTTGTTGAGTTGGCATAGATCGAGATTAGGATTTGTCACTCAGTGTATCGGAGAGGTATCTCTGGGCCATCTCGGTAATGCACATCACTATAAGCCTTGCAAGCAATGTGAATAATGAGTTAGTTACAGGATGATGCATTACGGAACGAGTAAAGAGACTTGCTGGTAACGAGATTGAACTAGGTATGATGATACCAACGATCGAATCTCGGGCAAGTAACATACCGATGACAAAGGGAACAACGTATGTTGTTATGCGGTTTGACCGATAAAGATCTTCATAGAATATGTAGGAGCCAATATGAGCATCCAGGTTCCGCTATTGGTTATTGACCGGAGATGTGTCTTGGTCATGTCTATATAGTTCTCGAACCCGTAGGGTCCGCACGCTTAACGTTCGATGACGATTCATATTATGAGTTTATGTGATTTGATGTACCAAAGGTTGTTTAGAGTCCCGGATGAGATCACGGACATGACGAGGAGTCTCGAAATGGTCGGGACATAAAATTGATATATTGGAAGGTTATATTCGGACACCGGAATGGTTCCGGAGTGTATCCGATATTTTCCGTAGTACCGGGGAGTTACCGGAACCCCCGGGGGGATTAATGGGCCTTAGTGGAGAAGAGAAAGGTCCGGCCAGAGGTGGCGCGTGCCCCCCTTGCCCAGTCCGAATTGGAGAAGGGGAGGGGGCGGCGCCCCCTCCTTCCTTCTCTTCTCCCCTCTTTCCCTTCTTCTCCTACTTGGAATAGGAAAGGGGGGCACCGATTCCTACTTGGACTAGGAGTCCAAGTAGGACTCCCCCTATGGCACGCCCCCTCCTAGGGCCGGCGTCCTCTCCTCCCCTCCTTTATATACGGGGGAGGGGGCACCCCATAGACACACAAGTTGATCTTTTAGCCGTGTGTGGTGCCCCCCTCCACAGAAACACACCTCGGTCATATCGTCGTAGTGCTTAGGCGAAGCCCTGCGCCGGTAACTTCATCATCACCGTCGCCACACCGTCGTGGTTACGGAAATCTCCCTCGGCCTCAACTGGATCAAGAGAACGAGGGACGTCATCAAGCTGAGCGTGTGCTGAACACGGAGGTGCCTTACGTTCGGTGCTAGGATCGGCCGGATTGTGAAGACGTACGACTACATCAACCGCGTTGGTAAACGCTTCCGCTTTCGGTCTACGAGGGTACGTGGACACACTCTCCCCGCTCGTTGCTATGCTTCTCCTAGATAGATCTTGCGTGATCTTAGGAATTTTTTTGAAATACTACGTTCCCAACAGTGGCATCCGAGCTAGGTCTATGCGTAGATGTTATATGCATGAGTAGAACACAATGAGTTGTGGGCGATAATAGTCATACTGCTTACTAGAAACGTCTTACTTTGATTCGCTGGTATTGTTGGATGAAGCGGCCCGGAACGACATTACATGACCGCGTTCATGAGACTGGTTCTACCGACGTGCTTCGCACACAGGTGGCTGGCGGGTGTCTGTTTCTCCAACTTTAGTTGAGTCGAATTTGACTACGCCCGGTCCTTGTTGAAGGTTAAAATAGCACACTTGACAAAAAATCGTTGTGGTTTTGATGTGTAGGTAAGAACGGTTCTTGCTAGAAGCCCGTAGCAGCCACGTAAAACTTGCAACAACAAAGTAGAGGACATCTAACTTGTTTTTGCAGGGCATGTTGTGATGTGATATGGTCAAGACGTGATTATATAAATTGTTGTATGAGATGATAATGTTTTGTAACACAGTTATCGGCAACTGGCAGGAGCCATATGGTTGTCGCTTTACTGTATGAAATGCAATCGCCATGTAATTGCTTTACTTTATCACTAAGCAGCAGCGATACTCATAGAAGCAATAGTTGGCGAGACGACAACGATGCTTCGATGGAGATCAAGGTGTCAGGCCGGTGACGATGGTGATCATGATGGTGCTTTGGAGATGGAGATCAAAGGCACAAGATGATGATGGCCGTATCATATCACTTATATTGATTGCATGTGATGTTTATCCTTTATGCATCTTATTTTGCTTAGTACGGCGGTAGCATTATAAGATGATCTCTCACTAAATTTCAAGGTACAAGTGCTCTCCCTGAGTATGCACCATTGCGACAGTTCGTCGTGCCGAGACACCACGTGATGATCGGGTGTGATAAACTCTACGTTCACATATAACGGGTGAGTTTTGCACACACAGAATACTTAGGTTAAGCTTGACGAGCCTAGCATATGTAGATATGGCCTCGGAACACTGAGACCGAAAGGTCGAGCATGAATCATATAGTAGATATGATCAACATAGTGATGTTCACCATTGAAAACTACTCCATCTCACGTGATGATCGGACAAGGTTTAGTTCATATGGATCAAGTGATCACTTAGATTATTAGAGGGATGTATATCTAAGTGGGAATTCTTAAGTAATATGATTAATTGAACATTAATTTATCATGAACTTAGTCCTGGTAGTATTTCCATAACTATGTTGTAGATCAATAGCTCGCGATGTAGCACCCCGTTTATTTTTGATATGTTCCTAGAGAAAAACTATCTTGAAAGATGATAGTAGCAATGATGCGGACTAGGTCCGTAATCTGAGGATTATCCTCGTTGCTGCATAAAAGAATTATGTCCTTGATGCACCGCTAGGTGACTGTCTGCGTTCTGGGAATGGGGTCCTCAGACTTGCCTACGTGCAGCCCAAGGCATGGCTCTGCGAGCGGGCCCGTATGGGCCATCTTCACCAGCAATCTTTCAAGACCCTCGTGAGGGGGCCAAGCCTCGCGAGGCGGACGACACAAGCCCTCCTCGGGAGCGGCCTCACCAGGCTGGCTCGCGAGGGGCGGAGAGATCAAGGCAAGGCAAACCTCGCGAGGTTCCAGTGACGTGAGCCATGATGAACGAGACCAGGCGGGCGCCAGCCTGCGCAGTGTCCTTGTTTCCTCTTTGGTGCTAAGGAGGCAAGCGCAGACGAAGAGTACCGAGGCATGAAGCAAAGGTTTCCGTATCGGTGCAATGAGACCAAGACCAGCAGGACGGCAAGACGGAGGTCACCATGGAGCCCAAGGCGGCGTCATCACCAGAGCCTTTTGCAGGCGAAGACCACCTTTAGTCAGGATAGGCTGTACTAGCTGCCCCCTTTCAAATTGGCCGTTGTTGGCTCCCTTCCCGCTCAATATTTGGGGAGAGGACCAGGGCCTCTATAAATAGGGCTAGCCACCATAGTAGGAGAGATCTCATCTTGAGTAATCCTCAGCGACACAAGTTCACAGAGCACAAGAACACCTCGCCTCAGGAGGCCGTTCTTCCCCTTATACTGTTCATCATTAGCCCAAGAGGCAATCCACCACACCACACTGGAGTAGGGTATTACACCACAACGGTGGCCCGAACCAGTATATATCTTGTGTCCCTTGTGTTGCGAGTTCGTCGAGCTAGCCTTAAAGATCGTAGCGAAGTTAAGGGCATGATTCGGTAGGGGGAGATCTTTGTGCGCACCCTAGTGTTCGAACCTTGAGGGTTTTGCCGGAACCCGAGATCCGACTGTGACGGACCTATTGCAGGAGCAGATGCAGACGTTGTGAACGTTTGGCAAGCTCGGCATGATAACTACTTGATAGTTTAGTGCGCCATGCTCTACGGCTTAGAACCGGGACTTCAAAAACGTTTTGAACGCTACGGAGCATATAAGGTGTTCCAAGAGCTGAAATTGGTATTTCAGACTCATGCCCGAGTCGAGAGGTATGAGACCTCTGACAAGTACTTTGCCTACAAGATGGAGGAGAATAGCTCAACCACTGAGCATGTGCTCAGATTGTCTGAGTACTACAATCGCTTGAATCAAGTGGGAGTTAATCTTCCAGATAAAATAGTGATTGACAGAGTTCTCTAGTCACTATCACCAAGTTACTGGAACTTCGTGATGAACTATAATATGCAAGGGATGACGAAAACGATTCCCGAGTTCTTCGTGATGCTGAAATCGACGAAGGTAGAAATCAAGAAAAGCATCAAATGTTGATGGTTGACAAGACCACTAGTTTCAAGTAAAAGGGCAAGGGAAAGAAAGGGAACTTCAAGAAGAATGGCAAGCAAGTTGCCACTCCCATGAAGAAGCCCAAAGCTAGACCCAAGCCTGAAACTGAGTGCTTCTACTGCAAAGGAAATGGTCACTAGAGGCGGAACTGCCCCAAATACTAGGCGGATAAGAAGGATGGCAAAGTGAACAAAAGTATATATGATATACATGTGATTGATGTGTACTTTACTAGTGTTCATAGTAGACCCTGGTATTTGATACTGGTTCAGGTTCTATGATTAGTAACTCGAAACATGAGTTACAAAATGAACAAAGACTAGTTCAGGGCAAGGTGACGATGTGTGTTGGAAATGATTCCAAGGTTGATAAGATCACCATTCCAAATGTATTTGGTGTTTGCATTGAGCATAATATGATTGGATCATGTTTATTGCAACACGGTTATTCATTTAAGTCAAAGAATAGTTGTTATTCTATTTACATGAATAAAACCTTCTGTGGTCATACACCCAAGGTGAATGGTCTATTGAATCTCGATCGTAGTGATACACATATTCATAATATTAATGCCAAAAGATGCAAAGTTGATAATGATAGTGCAACATATTTGTGGCACTGCAGTTTAGGTCATATTGGTGTAAAGCGCATGAAGAAACTCCATGCTGACAGGCTTTTGGAATCACTTGATTATGAATCACTTGATGCTTGCGAACCATGCCTCATGGGCAAGATGACTAAAGGCTCCGTTCTCCGGAACAAGGGAGCGAGCCACTGATTTATTGGAAATAATACATACCGATGTATGCGGTCCAATGAGTGTTCAGGCTCGCGGCGGGTATCATTATTTTCTGACCTTCACAGATGATTTGAGTAGATATGGGTATATCTACTTAATGAAACACAAGTCCGAAACATTTGAAAAGTTCAAAGAATTTCAGAGTGAAGTGGAGAATCATCGTAACAAGAAAATAAAGTTTCTACGATCTGATCGTGGAGGCAAATATTTGAGTTACGAGTTTGGCCTTCATCTAAAACAATGTGGAATAAGTTTCACAACTCACGCCACCTGTGTCGGTGTACAAAAGAAGGGGCGCACCTTTGTACCCCTTTACCTGTGCACGGACAGTCGGAGCCGCGCCCACGGCCACACCAAGCAGAACAGGGGAGGTGAACCGAGGTAAAACCAAAGCTCAAGACAGCCAAGGCAACGCCAAGGCCAAGGACACAAAGAAACAGAAGGACGAAGTAGGCTCCCCCGGCAAGACCCTTGCCAGGGCAGCCTCAGCAGCCCCGATAAGACCCTTGCCGGGGCGGCTCACCCACACCAGCGGAGTGAGCTACCCTTGAGCCCACGGGTTCCAACTCAACCAACCACGTTGGAACTAGGGCTCGGGAGGCACCTCCATGGTGGCATGCAGATCTTTGTCAACACCAAGGAATATTCAGGATCAGATGAGGATTAAAAGACGGCGGTCCTTTGGCAAGATCCTTGCCGAGGAGAGCCACAAGACCCCCGGCAAGATCCTTGCTGGGGACGATAGTACGCCACGGCAAGACCCTTGCCGGGCCGCCCGGCAAGGCCCTCACCAAGGGCGCCAGCAGGGCCACAGCCAGGCCCGCACCAACCAAGTCTCCACTGCCATTCGCATGCAGCTGCCACCCCACCAGCTGGGCAGGCACCTGCGTGGCAACATGCAGCTTCCAGGCCAACTCAGCACACGCCTGCGTGGCGGCATGCAGATCTTCCTGAAGGCTCCACCAACGTGCCACCTCAGCTGCCTGCCTGCCTACATGGTGCCGCATGCATCGCTGGCCAGGGCGCGTGTCGAAGCGAGGGGGAGCGGCGACGGACGGGACAGGCCTCGCTCCCGTCCCCGATATAGCTAGGGGACACCTCAGCGACGCATTAAATGTGTCTTGTCCTGTAATACGAGCGATAAGCTCATAGCACTGTACGCCTTTCCACCTCCTGTGTGCCAATGTGGCAGCCCCTTTCGACTATAAAAGGAGGCCCTTGGCATACTGGAAAAGGATTCGGCTCTTTGGAACCATGCACCCACCATAGATAGTTCGAGAGCTCAAGAACTCTCTGAAATACATCCACCAAAGCAGGACTAGGGTATTACGCATCCTCACGGCCCGAACCTGGGTAAACGATCCTTGTGCTGATTACTAATCATGCTCTTCTCGCAACCCTGCGCCCCGGCAACCGTAGTAGGGATTCTTGTGATCCCATAGGTGTCGTTCCACACCGACATATTTGGCGCGCCAGGTAGGGGGCGCAATTGTGAGAATCCGGTCTAGTAGTTGGCCTAGCAGTTCTAAGTTGCCATGGCTCCCAAGAAGGATACGGCCAGGAGGAAACATGGCGCCGCCTGCGAGCGCGAAGGACGCCAGCGCGGCAAAAGAAAAGCTAAGTCATTCAAAGCCTTGAGTTATTTCCTTCTATACATGAGGTTATCGTCCTGAGAGATTGTCGGAGTAATTGGCCACGGGTATCCCGAAGACGGCAAGACAATATTTCAGGACATCGGGGCTAGCAAAGTCCCTCAGTCCGACTGCCCAGCCGCTCCTGTCGGCTCCCCGTCCGACTGCTCCACCCGGTCGGCTACCTGGCCGGCTGCCGACTGCACCAACCAGCCGGCTGCCGACTGCAGCCCGACCCGATACGGACAAGACCCCGACGAGACGGCCATACCGCGGACGAGACAGCTGTACCGCGACCCCATCATGTACAGTGTCACATGTCCCTGGGCACTATTTATGAAGTGACCCAGGGGACAAGTGTGACACCCCACCATGCCTAGCTACCATACCTACCTAGCTTACATCCTAAGCTACCCCTCAAGCCTATATATATGGGCACACATCCTTCCATCCAGGGAGGATGGACTCACACTCCCACACACTCACGCATGCAATGCTCATGCACTTGCGGCCATGCACACACTTGTGCTCATATGCATATACAAAGCCAGATGCCTATGGCACTGATGTGACGCCCCGAGACCGACGCTTCAGAAGACTTCCTTATTTTCGTGATCACCGCGTGTTTCTTTCGGCGCTTGCTCTTTTATTTTTGCATTGCATCATGTCATCATGCCATCATGTCATTAATTTTCAAAACTCAACCAAATAAATTGCATGGATCTTCGATCCATTTAAATCGAGGGAATTCACATGGTGATTTCTCTTTATAACATAACCTCCTAATATTTATGGAGCTATTATAAATATTCCATTAGTTTGGAATTAACCGGAACACACTTGCAAAATAATTCCCATGCCTATTTCCACTTCAAGTTTCACCTCCAAGCTTTGCCAACAATTCTTTTCCCTCTTATCGAGGCCCTTCCTAAATGTTCAACATGTTGGACACTTTTGTAATCCTACTCCTTCTTCTTATCTTCTTTTCTGTTTCATCTTGCCCTTTCCATCTAAAACATCATCTAGTGCAACACCCCATCACAAGCGTCTTCCTTTCTATTCTCACCCATTTATTGCAAGTGGTATTTTTCTGTCCCAGTAAAATGTTCACTTACTTTCTATAAATCTTAAACCATGCCAACTACCTCTTTGTCAAATTTCATCTCTTTTAAAGTTGTTTTGGTTGGGCTAAGAATTTACTCAAGTTTGAATCAAATTCAAACTTGTTTAAATTTTCTGTCTCTAAAAGTTGCCAAACCAATTTTATTAAATCTTGCATGTTCCCATGAGCATGAGGATATTCTTACATCTTCCAAATTCTTTCCCTAGTTCCCCTTCTTTTCTTTTTCTGAAATCTGTTTATTATAAAAAACAGAGAGAAGGGAACTACCTTTTTCCTTATCTGGGCGCTGCTCTTGGGCCTTCCCCTCACCTTACAGCCCAGCCGCCAGGCCTCTGGCCACTTCCCTCTCTACTGGGCCGGCCTCTAAGGCCCATCCTTCCTCCCTTAACCCTAGCCCGCACTCCCTGCGCTCCCTTGCCCGATCCACCTCCCTCTCCCCTCGTTCGATCTCTCCCTCCAGCGCCGCCAGAGAGAGACAGAGCGAACAGCAGCGCCTCGCCCCGATCCCCTTGCGCCTCTTCTTCCCTTCCTGCCTCGTCCTTGGCGCCTTGTCCCCAAGCTCGCCGGAGCATCTCCGTTGCCGGACGAAACCCCCGCAGGAGCTCGTCGCCGCTGCCTTCCCCTCGTGCCCGTGCGCCTTCTCCATGAGATCGGAGTCCCTCGTGCCCGGGCGTCTCCGTCGACCCTGCCGTCGGTCGGCGACCTCGTCGTCGGAGCCCCGCGCCAAGACCGCTCCTCGCCATGGCCCTCGCGAGTTTCCTCCCGTGCCGCCTCTCCTCCTGCTTCTCCTCGTCGCCACCAACCCGCCTCAACCTCACCGCGGGCAGCAGCAGTTGCTGCTGTACCCTTGCGCTGCGCCCTCGTCCCGATTCCCTCCTCTGTGCGCCAAGTCCCTCGTCCGCTGCTGCTCTGCTCCGCTCCGCCGCCACTGCTCCGTCCAGCAAGCGCGCCTCCGGCTGCCGCAACCTCTGCCTCCTCCCTCCATTCGGCCTCAACCGCCGGAGACACGCCGCCTCCCCGCCACGGCGCCGCGCCCCTGTTCGTCGTCGTTGTCACCATGAGCCCCGTGCCCACTTCTTGTCACTGCTCGCGCACCGCCCGCGTTGCTGCTGCCATTGGATCACCAAGACCGATCCTCCGAGGAACCCCGTGTTCAACTACACTATGAGCGGCAAGTACCACTACGACGGTGTTCGACTACGTGGATTCACCAAGTATTTCTTCGGTTACACCAAGTTGACTACACTGCGAGACCCGTACCCGGACCGTCAATCTTCTCCGAGAATTTTGCCAAGTACCACGACATCCGGAGCCCCAGATACACCAAGACCGTCCCAGATAACGTCAAGTACCTCTACCGAAAACCCCGAACATCTACGAAAACGTGTACCACTACCGTCGCCGAAGACCCGCGTAACGGAACCATCAAGTTCAACTACCTTCGTGTACCACTACTTCCCTCGACGATTTTGAACCCCTCCGAAAATGCATGCTTCGAAGGTGTAACCGCCGAGAACGACGCCCGTGTAAGAATGTGTGTGTGTGGTATGAGATGCTCGTGTTTGCATGTAGCGACCAGACCTCAAATGGTCTGTGCTGCTGTGCACCAATGTCATCCCTGGATCAGCAATGCTGACACGCACAGTACAAATGGAGGATTTATAACAGAGTAGCAATCACACACTTATTACATCGAATATCTCCAAAGAGATTAAGTATGATAAATATGGCTTAAGGCCGTCTAATAACGATAACAGCGGAAGACTTGGAAGATAAGTGAGTCCATCAACTCCAGCGGCATCACTGAGTATAAGACCACGACCTAAGGCACCTTACTCGTCGTCTGAAAAGTCTGCAACATGAAATGTTGCAGCCCGAAAACGGGTCAGCACATGGAATATGCTGGCAAAGTAACACATAGAGAATAATGAACAATGATAATGCTATACTACATGCATATATGGCTGGTGGAAAGCTCTATGGTTACAGTTTTGCGAAAAGCCAATTTTTCCCTATTTCAAAGGAATAAATTTATTTAACTATCATGGTAGTGGTGAAACATTGAGATGGTTGACAGCATCTCAATCCCAATTAAAAATTCATCATTAACCCAACAAAATTAATTAAAAGTAACATGGTGATGAGATTCAATTGATAATCCAGGTACTAGATACTCAAGTTGTCCATAACCGGGGACACGGCTAACCATGATTAGTTTGTACACTCTGCAGAGGTTTGCGCACTTTTCCCCACAAGACTCGATCGCCTCCGCTTGATTCTCGCACTGCATGATGTTTGAGAAACGGATGACCGAGACACAGTCTTTCAGGAACAATCACTCTTTACTCCGGGTGGACCGGTACACCTACTTTCCCCTACATCTGCTAGCCCACCTCTTCAAGAGATCATGTATCCTACTCAACTATGCTAGAGCCCATAATAGCTTGTGGCTGCACACGGAAGTTTCTAGCATGAACAATCTTATGATCCCTTTGAGCCTGGGTGGCGGTCCTTATACAAACAGACAACACTGGATTCTCCAGGTGCCTCAATCCACCCAGATGTGAGTTTTAGTTGCCACCTTAGGTAAACCATTAATTAACAATCTCACATCTGTCATGGAAATCTCTCAAACCCAATCCACGTCTACGAGCATAGCATGGCAATATAATAGCAACGTAGAAGTAACTCCCAAGGGTTTGACAAAAGAACAGGTAATAGGTGCTACCTCAACTACTTCCCAATACCCACAATTTAATTAGATCCTAATTATGCAATGTTTGAGGAATAGATCTAATGCAATAAAAACTGGGTATGGAAGGTATATGATCAAAGTGTTACTTGCCTTGCTGATGATCCGCGAAACCTAGCGATTCGAAGTAACAAGCGGCACACTCCGGGTACTCTATCGCAAACAAACAAGCAAACAATAAGTACTCATCTAATGCACAGGTAAAACTCAAATGAAAGATCCAACCAGAAAGTTCAACTTAAGAACTCCGGTTTGCAAAAAGAATCAACTCGGACGAAGCAACGAAAGTCAAACTGCGAAAGAAACAAGCTCCGTTTACTAATCTGGATCTAGGTCAAATTTTACAGTAGCAAAAACTTGTTTGAGTAGGTTAAACGGAAAGAGAATTTCGAGACGAAACTCTAGGCGCTTGAATCGCCTGATTCCGATAAACGAGCGAAAAGTTAAACAGAAACGAGGATTCGATTAGAAATCGAATCTGAGATAATCGCGGAAAAATCCGACGAAAAAGAAAACGGACGAACGGTTAAAGAACGGACATTCGTTAACAGAGAAAATCCGAAGAACGCGTTCGTTAAAACGAACGAGTCGGTGAACGTTCACAAAATAACAAAACCGAAAAAAAACCGATCTAGGGTTTTTTTTAAAACGAACGGTTTTTTTTAAACAAAACCGGCAAAACGAGGCGAGGTCTACCTCGTCGGGACAGAGCTCCGGCGGGGCTCCCGTGCTCCGGCGAGGGGCGGCGAGCGCGGC
>NC_057811.1:448066220-448113292 GCF_018294505.1 Triticum aestivum | reverse complement strand
CGGCGGCGCGGGCTTCCGGCGCGGGCGGCGGCGGGGTTCGGGTGCGGGCGGCGGGGTGAGAGGAGGAGGCGGGGGGGTATATATAGAAGGGGGGGTTCGGCGGCTTGGGGAAGGGGGCACCGGGGTTCCCGTGCTCGCCATGGACACCGGGCGGCGGCGGGCGTCGTCGCGGGGAAGGAGACGGCGGGCGGGCCGGCGGCCTGGCTCGGCTGGGCTCGGCCCAGTCGGGCACGGCGAATTTTTTTTTAATACGTTCCGCGGAAAAATTCGTAGAAAAATAATTAAAAGTCCAAAAAAGATAAAACAAATTTCCCCGTCTAGTTAGAAAATCTAGAATAGGGTGAACATTTTTTTGACACAAAATAAATTTTCGAAAACATGCAATATTTTTAATGCAATAAAATTGCGAATAAAATCCGAATAAATTCCAATAAATGATTTTAACCCTTTTCCTCCAATATTTCAATTGTTTTGGAGAAGTCATATTTTCTCCTCTCGTTTATTTTTAAATGAAATATTTTTCCGGAGAGAAAATAATTAAAACTAAAATCCTCGTTTTATAATTTGATGAAAATCCAATATGAAAATTCGAGAAAATCCCCAACTCTCTCCGAGGGTCCTTGAGTTGCTTAGGATTTATCGAGAATTTGTCAAAATGCAATAAAATATGATGTGCAATGATGATCTATGTATAACATACCAAATTGAAAATTTGGGATGTTACAAACCTACCCCCCTTAAGATGAATCTCGCCCTCGAGATTCGGGTTGGCTAGAAAACAGGTGGGAGTGGTCCTTTCGTAGATCTTCCTCTCGCTCCCAGGTGGCTTCATCTTCCGTGTGGTGACTCCACTGGACTTTGCAAAACTTGATAACCTTACTGCGGGTAACTCGGCTGGCATACTCAAGAATCTTAACTGGTTTCTCCTCATAAGTCAAATCACTTTCCAGCTGAATCGCTTCCAGTGGCACAGTATCTCTCAGTGGTATCTCAGCCATCTCTGCGTGGCACTTCTTCAACTGGGAAACGTGAAATACACCATGAACTCCTCACAGTCCTTCGGGCAATTCCAGCTTGTAGGCAACCTCTCCCATACGTTCCACAACTATGTATGGTCCGATAAAACGGGGCGCTAACTTTCCCTTAACTCCAAAACGCTTCACTCCTCGAAGTGGTGATACTCGAAGATACACTCTGTCTCCGACTTCGTGAACTGTCTCCTTTCGTTTAGAATCCGCATAACTCTTCTGTCTGGACTGGGCTACCTTGAGCCTATCGCGAATCAACCTCACTTTCTGTTCAGACTCCTTAATCAAATCTGGTCCAAACAACTGACGGTCTCCAACTTCGTCCCATAACAACGGTGTTCTACACCTCCTTCTGTACAAGGCTTCGAAAGGGGCCATCTTCAAACTGGTCTGATAACTGTTGTTATAAGAAAACTCCGCATATGGCAAGTTGTCGTCCCAACTAGATCCATAATCTAGTGCACAAGCTCTCAGCATATCCTCCAAAATCTGGTTGACTCTTTCGGTCTGTCCATCTGTCTGCGGGTGAAAAGCTGTACTAAATTCTAGCCTGGTTCCCAATGTTTCGTGTAACTGCTTCCAAAACTTCGAGGTAAATTGGGTTCCTCTGTCTGATACAATGGTCCTCGGAACTCCATGCAAACATACGATCCTGGTCATGTATATCTTTGCCAACTTAGCACTGGTGTAAGTGGTCTTCACTGGAATGAAATGAGCCACTTTCGTCAAATGGTCGACTACAACCCATATTGAGTCATAGCCTGAACGAGTCCTGGGTAACCCTGTTATAAAATCCATGCCTATTTTATCCCACTTCCATTCAGGTATCGGCAATGGTTGTAACAATCCTGCTGGCTTCTGATGCTCTGCCTTCACTCTCTGACATACATCACAAACTGCTACATATTCTGCAATATCCTTCTTCATTCCGGTCCACCAAAAGTATTTTTCAGATCCAAATACATCTTGGTATTCCCTGGGTGAATCGAGTACGGTGAATCATGGGCTTCTTGCAAAATCAACTTCCTGATCTCCGGATCATTTGGCATATATACTCGGTCCTCAAACCATAAGGTATCGTGCTCATCCTCACGAAATCCCTTGGCTTTTCCTTTGCTCATCTTCTCCTTTATCTCTTCAATCTCCTTGTCTGTCTTCTGAGCTTCTCTGATCCTTTCCATCAAGGTAGACTGAATCTCCAATGTCGATAAATAGCCTCTTGGGACTATCTCCAAACATAGCTCGCGAAGGTCCTCGGCTAACTCCTGAGGTAACTCTCCTGTCATGAGGGTGTTGACATGACTCTTGCGGCTCAACGCGTCTGCTACTACGTTAGCCTTTCCTGGGTGATAATGCAATCTCATATCATAATCCTTTATGAGCTCCAACCATCTCCTCTGTCTGAGATTTAACTCCTTCTGCGTGAAAATATACTTCAAACTCTTGTGATCCGTGTACACCTCACAATGGTTTCCGATGAGAAAGTGTCTCCATGTCTTCAATGCATGGACCACGGCTGCTAACTCCAAATCATGTGTAGCATAATTCTTCTCATGGGGTTTAAGTTGTCGTGAAGCATATGACACAACTCTTCCTTCCTGCATAAGCACTGCTCCAAGTCCTCGACGAGAAGCGTCGCAATAAACTTCATAATCCTTGCGTTGATCTGGCAGAATCAACACTGGTGATGTAACCAATCGTTTCTTCAACTCTTGGAAACTAGCTTCACATTCCTCAGTCCAATTAAATTTGGTGTCCTTCTTCAATAGCTCAGTCATGGGCTTAGCAATCTTCGAGAAATTCTCGATGAATCTCCGGTAGTATCCTGCAAGTCCAAGAAAACTCCGGATTTCTCCAACTGTCGTGGGTGATTCCCAACTTGTCACTGTGTCGACCTTGGCAGGGTCTACTGCTATTCCTTCTCCAGAAATAACATGTCCAAGGAATCCAACTTCCTTCAGCCAAAACTCACACTTGCTGAACTTGGCGTATAACTGATGTTCTCTGAGCTTCTCAAGTACCAATCGCAAATGCTCCTCATGCTCTTCCTCATTCTTGGAAAAGACTAAAATATCATCAATGAACACCACGACGAACTTATCCAAAAACTCCATAAACACTTTGTTCATCAGGTTCATAAAATAGGCAGGTGCGTTAGTCAGACCAAATGACATAACAGTATACTCATACAATCCATATCTGGTGGTAAAAGCCGTCTTAGGTATATGCTGCTCTCGAATCTTTAACTGATGGTATCCTGATCGTAGATCGATCTTGGAAAATACTTTAGCTCCTTGTAGGCGGTCAAACAAATCATTGATCATCGGCAGCGGGTACTTGTTTTTGATGGTCACTTCATTCAATCCACGGTAATCAACAACCATCCTCAGCGATCCATCTTTCTTCTCCACTAGAAGTACTGGTGATCCCCAAGGTGACGAACTTGGGCGAATATAGCCTTTATCCAGTAACTCCTTGATCTGCTTCTTAATTTCCTCCAAATTTTTTGCGGGCATCCTGTACGGTCTCTTAGATATTGGCCCTGTGCCTGGCAAAAGTTCAATCAAGAACTCAATGTCTCTATCTGGTGGCATGCCTGGCAACTCTTCTGGAAATACATCCGGATAATCCTTCACCACTGGTACTTCCTCCTGTACAACTCCTGATAAGGAATTCACTTGAGTCCTCTTCGGCATATGCCGGGATACATACTTGATCCTTTTTCCTTCCGGGGTGATAAGCAAAATCGTCTTGCTAGCACAATCGATGTTTCCTCCATACAACGATAGCCAATCCATTCCCAAAATCACATCCAAACCTTGCGACTCCAAAACTATGAGGTCTGAGGGGAAAACATGCCTACCAATGGCCAATGGTATCTGAAAACATCCTTGGCTGGCCATATACTCTGCTCTTGGCGAGGTTACTAACATAGGGGTTTTGAGCACTTGGGTGGACAGCTTAAACTTATTCACAAATCCCCTTGATATGTATGAATGCGATGCACCAGTATCGAAAATAACGGTTGCAGTAAATGACTTAACCAAAAACTTACCTATTACTGCATCAGGCTGAGCTTCAACCTCCTCCACGCTCACGTGGTTCACATGTCCTTTGTTGAACGGATTCGGCTTCTTCCCAGAGCTTCCATTGACATTTCCATTTTGGGCTTCAGGACAATCAGTTGCATAATGTCCAGTCTTCTGGCACTTGAAACAGGTAACGTGACTTAGGTCCCTCTTGGCTGGGATAGATGGGTTGGTGCGGTTTTGTCCGTTGCTTCCTCCATTCCCATTACCATTCTTGGAGCCATTATGGTTGTGCGAACTACCTCCTCCATGGGTATGCTGAAACTGTCCTCCCGGCTTCGGGGCAAATCGTGGCTTCTGCTGAGCTCCAGAATTGTACTTCCCTTGTCCATACTTCCTCTTACGGTTTTCAATCTGCTGTTGCTTTCCTTCAATCATGAGAGCTCTATCTACCAGCTCCTGGTAGTTGTTGAAGGTTGCTACCATCAACTGCATACTCAGTTCATCATTCAGTCCTTCCAAAAAAATTTCCTGCTTGGCAGCATCTGTAGCAACGTCATCTGGTGCATAACGTGCTAACTTACTGAAATCCTCCACATACTGGCCTACGGTGCGTCCTCCTTGGCGTAGGTTGCGAAACTCTCGCTTCTTCATAGCCATAGCTCCTACTGAAACATGAGCTATACGGAAAGCTTGCTGAAACTGATCCCATGTGACAGTGTCAATAGGGTGCGTGGCTGTATAATTCTCCCACCATGATGCTGCGGGTCCATCTAGCTGATGTGCGGCAAAACGCACTCTTTCCGCATCTGTGCATCCTACAGTGGTCAACTCCCTTCCAACTTTGCGGAGCCAATCATCTACAACAATCGGCTCGGTGCTACTGGAAAACACCGGCGGGTTTAGCCTTAGGAAACGGGCTAAGTGATCAACAGGTGGTGGTGGCAGTGGGTTGTTGTTGTTGTTGTTGTTGCCTTGGTTCTGCACTAACACTTGCATCAGGGCATTCTGTTGCTGAATCAACTGGGTGATCTCTGGTGGGAAAACAAATCCGATGTCGCGTCTCGGAGGCATCTGATGGGTTAGAAAAGATGAGAGTTAAGAGTAGAATGAGGTCTAGAGGGAAAACACTACCCATATGCTCATGAGACAAATACAATCAACATCACTCAATCAATTCAACAAGGCATAACAATCAATCTAACTAGCGTTACAAAGTGCTTGAACTATACTATTAAATGGGGGAAAACTACTACTGATATGGTAGTCTACTAGAAATTATGATCCGTTGAAGACTCCATGATGTCTGCTCCAGCTTCGTCAACCCAGTCATCTTCACTTGGTTCCGAGTCGGTGTCGTCGATGATGATGTAGTTATCCGGACAAGTGCATTCGTCAACTTCTGCTTTTGGCACTGGGTTTCCCATGAATACTCCAATCTTCTTCTCCAGGTCGTCATTCTTCCCTACTAGTGCGATGATTTCCTCCATATAATCCTCGCATGTAGCCTTCAGTTCTTCCTCTAGCTCTTTGATCTTGGTTAAAGCCTTCTTCAGTTCTTCCTTGTCCGTGCACATCTGGTTCTCTTGGCGACGAATGTGTTGGTTTTGCTCCTGGATGAAAGCTGCAATTGACCCATCCTTCTTGGTTCTGATCATCTCCCATAGCGCGTCTCGGCATCCACAAATCTGATAAACTGTATCCTTAAGCTCCTGGTGGTAGACTTCTCCAATGCGTCCCATAGCAATGTGTGCGGCCATGCTCTTCCCTAAACTCCAGGTTGGTGCATCGAAAACCAATCTTATGGGGTCAGTAACTGGCATAAACGTCCTTCCTGGAATGTGAACTTGAATCTTCCAGCTCTCCTCTTCGGGTAATGTGGCGTTGTAGGTTCCGGTGATGCTTGGTATTCCTATGTTCAAATACTTAGTGACTTCCTTCAAGTGTCGACCAAAAGGCGTGTCTTCATCTGGTTGCATGAACTTGCTCCTTGCATCCGCCATTCCTAAAAGAGTAGAAAAAGGAGAGGGGTCAGAAATGAGAAGAGAGAAGTGTTCTAGGGCTTAAGCTTAGTGGTCGTGTCCTACAGTCAGCGTGTGCTCTGATACCACCTTTGTAGCGACTAGACCTCAAATGGTCTGTGCTGCTGTGCACCAGTGTCATCCCTGGATCAGTAATGCTGACACGCACAGTACAAATGGAGGATTTATAACAGAGTAGCAATCACACACTTATTACATCGAATATCTCCAAAGAGATTAAGTATGATAAATATGGCTTAAGGCCATCTAATAACGATAACAGCGGAAGACTTGGAAGATAAGTGAGTCCATCAACTCCAGCGGCATCACTGAGTATAAGACCACGACCTAAGGCACCTTACTCGTCGTCTGAAAAGTCTGCAACATGAAATGTTGCAGCCCGAAAACGGGTCAGCACATGGAATATGCTGGCAAAGTAACACATAGAGAATAATGAATAATGATAATGCTATACTACCTGCATATATGGCTGGTGGAAAGCTCTATGGTTACAGTTTTGCGAAAAGCCAATTTTTCCCTACTTCAAAGGAATAAATTTATTTAACTATCATGGTGGTGGTGAAACATTGAGATGGTTGACAGCATCTCAATCCCAATTAAAAAGTCATCATTAACCCAACAAAATTAATTAAAAGTAACATGGTGATGAGATTCAATTGATAATCCAGGTACTAGATACTCAAGTTGTCCATAACCGGGGACACGGCTAACCATGATTAGTTTCTACACTCTGCAGAGGTTTGCGCACTTTTCCCCACAAGACTCGATCGCCTCCGCTTGATTCTCGCACTGCATGATGTTTGAGAAACGGATGACCGAGACACAGTCTTTCAGGAACAATCACTCTTTACTCCGGGTGGACCGGTACACCTACTTTCCCCTACATCTGCTAGCCCACCTCTTCAAGAGATCATGTATCCTACACAACTATGCTAGAGCCCATAATAGCTTGTGGCTGCACACGGAAGTTTCTAGCATGAACAATCTTATGATCCCTTTGAGCCTGGGTGGCGGTCCTTATACAAACAGACAACACTGGATTCTCCAGGTGCCTCAATCCACCCAGATGTGAGTTTTAGTTGCCACCTTAGGTAAACCATTAATTAACAATCTCACATCTGTCATGGAGATCTCTCAAACCCAATCCACGTCTACGAGCATAGCATGGCAATATAATAGCAACGTAGAAGTAACTCCCAAGGGTTTGACAAAAGAACAGGTAATAGATGCTACCTCAACTACTTCCCAATACCCACAATTTAATTAGATCCTAATCATGCAATGTTTGAGGAATAGATCTAATGCAATAAAAACTGGGTATGGAAGGTATATGATCAAAGTGTTACTTGCCTTGCTGATGATCCGCGAAACCTAGCGATTCGAAGTAACAAGCGGCACACTCCGGGTACTCTATCGCAAACAAACAAGATAACAATAAGTACTCATCTAATGCACAGGTAAAACTCGAATGAAAGATCCAACCAGAAAGTTCAACTTAAGAACTCCGGTTTGCAAAAAGAATCAACTCGGACGAATCAACGAAAGTCAAACTGTGAAAGAAACAAGCTTCGTTTACTAATCTGGATCTAGGTCAAATTTTACAGTAGCAAAAACTTGTTTGAGTAGGTTAAACGGAAATAGAATTTCGAGACGAAACTCTAGGTGCTTGAATCGCCTGATTCCGATAAACGAGCGAAAAGTTAAACAGAAACGAAGATTCGATCAGAAATCGAATCTGAGATAATCGCGGAAAAATCCGACGAAAAAGAAAACGGACGGACGGTTAAAGAACGGACGTTCGTTAACAGAGAAAATCCGACGAACGCGTTCGTTAAAACGAACAAGTCGGTGAACGTTCAAAAAATAACAAAACCGATCTAGGGTTTTTTTTAAACGAACGGTTTTTTTAAATAAAACCGGCAAAACGAGGCGAGGTCTACCTCGTCGGGACAGAGCTCCGGCGGGGCTCCCGTGCTCCGGCGAGGGGCGGCGAGGGCGGCGGGGGTCGGGCGGCGAGGGGCGGCTCCGGCGGCGGGGTCGGCGAGCGGCGGCGACCGCGCAAGTAGGCGGCGGCGCGGGCTTCCGGGGTCACCTGCTATGCTTGTGGTCAACAAGGGCATTATGCTAAACAGTGCCCGAAGCCAAGAGACTCGGCACCCAAGCCGAACAATGGTGGAAACAATCCAGCCCCCAAGCACAACAACTTCAACCCTAGCAACAACCACAGGAACGGTCACCTGATCCATGTGACCAGGGAAGAAGCGCAGAATGCCCCAGACATCGTGCTCGGTACGTTCCCTGTCAACACAGTACCTGCCACGGTTTTGTTTGATTCTAGAGCTTCCCATTCGTTCGTTTCGAAGAGTTTTGTTTCGCAACATGGTTTTCCGATACTTCCCTTGGAAAAATCTATGATCATCAAGTCCCCCGGAAATAAGAAAATCGCTCAGGGTTACTGCCAAGGAGTGGTCATTGAGTTCGAAGGACTACAGTTCCACGCGAATCTCATCGTGTTGGAAAGTAAAGGACTGGATGTCATTTTAGGGATGGACTGGTTGACCACCAACAAAGGATTCATCGACTGTTTCAATCGAACAGTGATCCTCACTCACCATCACGGCAAGACTATAAGGGTTTCCGCCCAAGAAAGGCCACGATCACAGCAACCAAAACTAAACAAAATGGACATTGCAGAACTGAGAAAAATTCCAGTGGTATGCGAGTTCCCCGATGTGTTCCCGGAAGAACTACCAGGCATGCCACCAGACCGAGAGATAGAATTCAGCATTGAACTAGCACCTGGCACCGCTCCCATCTATAAGAAGCCGTATAGAATGGCACCCTCAGAATTGGTGGAGTTGAAGAAGCAGATAAAGGAATTGTTGGACAAAGGATTTATTCGAGCCAGCTCCTCACCATGGGGTTCGCCAGTGTTGTTCGCCAAAAAGAAAGATGGGACACTGAGGCTGTGCATAGACTATCGAGCCCTCAATATGGTCACCATCAAAAACAAATATCCGATGCCACGAATAAATGATTTGTTTGACCAGCTCGCACAGGCCAAGGTATTCTCAAAAATTGATTTGAGATCGGGATATCACCAATTGAAGGTACGGACGGAAGATATCCCCAAGACAGCTTTCACTTCCAGATATGGGTTATACGAGTTCACAGTGATGCCTTTTGGACTAACGAACGCCCCCGCATATTTCGTCCACCTCATGAACAAAGTATTCATGAAATTCATGGACAAATTTGTGGTGGTATTTATTGACGACATTCTAGTTTACTCGAGGACACCAGAAGAGCATGCTGAACACCTCAGAATTGTTTTGGGAGAATTGAGGAAACATCAGTTGTACGCCAAATTTAGCAAATGCGAATTTTGGCTAAGACAAGTTGGTTTCTTGGGCCATATATTGAACCAAGAAGGCGTGGCCGTAGACCCAGAAAAGGTCAAGGCCATACTAGACTGGAAGCCACCCGCGAATGTTACAGATGTGCGGAGTTTCCTAGGAATGGCCGGATATTACAGGAGATTTATTGAAGGATTCTCCACTGTGGCAAAACCTATAACACAGTTACTCAAGAAGGACAAGAAATTTGTATGGACGGAAGCATGCGAGCAGAGCTTCCAAGAACTCAAGAAGAAGCTGACAACCGCACCGGTCTTAACTGTGCCAGACATAGACAAGAGCTTTGAAGTGTATTGTGACGCGTCCCGAAAAGGTCTCGGATGTGTGCTAATGCAGGATGGCAAGGTTGTCGCATATGCCTCCAGGCAGCTGCGAAAACATGAGGAAAATTACCCAACACATGACCTGGAGCTAGCAGCAGTTATACATGCACTCAAGGAGTGGAGGCACTTTCTGTTGGGGAATCGCTGTGAAATATACACGGACCATAAGAGCCTCAAATATATTTTCACACAGCCAGAGCTGAATTTACGCCAACGACGCTGGTTGGAACTGGTCAAGGACTATGACGTCGGTATTCACTACCACCCAGGGAAAGCAAATGTAGTGGCCGATGCCCTTAGCCGAAACCCCAGCCCGGACAGTGACGGTCAGCAAAATTTGAGGCCTGAGTTTCAGCGAGAGTTCAATAGGCTCAACATGATGTTAGTCTCTGAGGGCACCGTATCGAACCTGGAGATACAACCCACCCTGGTGGAACAAATTAAGAAGGCTCAACAGGGACATCCCAGTATCGAAGGCATAAAGAAGAAAATGAATCTTAGTAAGACTTCAGAATTCGTCACGGACAGTGAAGGAACATTATGGTACCGAGACAGACTTTGCGTACCTAACATTGAGGAACTCAAGCAACAGATCTTGACGGAAAGCCACACCGCCCCATACTCGATCCATCCTGGAGGAACCAAAATGTACAAGGACATCTAGGAAAGATTTTGGTGGCACGGTATGAAAAGAGATATAGCCACGTTCATTGCTTGTTGCGATTCATGTCAGCGCATCAAGGCCGAGCACCAAAAGCCAGCAGGGCTACTCCAGCCTAACAGGATACCGGAGTGGAAATGGATGAAATCGGAATGGACTTCATTGTCGGATTACCCCGATCACAACGCGGAAATGACGCCATATGGGTCATCACAGACCGACTAACCAAGGTTGCTCATTTCATTCCCGTGAAGACTACCTACTCCACACAAAGACTGGCAAAACTTTATCTCTCCCGTATAGTTTGCTTGCACGGAGTCCCAAAGACTATAATATCAGACCGAGGCACCCAATTCGTCTCCAAATTTTGGGATCACCTACAACAAGTTCTGGGCACGCAACTAACTTTCAGTACAGCATACCACCCTCAGACTGATGGACAGACGGAACGTGTAAACCAAATCCTAGAGGATATGCTAAGAGCCTGTGTGCTCACCTATGGATCCAGTTGGGAAGAAAGTTTGCCGTATGCCGAATTTGCTTACAACAACAGTTACCAAGCCAGCTTGCAAATGGCACCCTTTGAAGCGTTGTACGGACGAAGGTGTCGTACCCCTCTGAATTGGTCAGAAACAGGTGACAGCCGTATCTTCGGCCCAGACATGCTTAAAGAGGCCGAGGAGAAAGTTAAACAAATCAGGGACAGACTCAGGACGGCGCAGAGCCGACAAAAGAGCTACTATGATCAGAAGCATCGTGAGGTTAGCTTTGAACCCGGTGATTCCGTATACCTCCGAGTATCTCCTATGAGGGGTCTGCAACGGTTCAAAATTAAGGGGAAGCTAGCCCCAAGATTTATTGGACCATTTTGTGTAAAGGCACGAAGAGGCACGGTAGCCTACCAGCTAGACCTACCCAAGGAGCTGTCAGACGTCCATGACGTGTTCCACGTCTCACAGTTAAGAAAATGTGTGAGCAACCCAGAAAAACATGTACCTCATGAGGACATTGATATGCAACCAGATCTCACCTATAGAGAAAGACCAGTAAGATTTTAGAAGAGTCTGGACAGAGGACCCATCAGAAAACGACAAAGTTTTTCAGGGTTCAGTGGAGCAACCACACTGAGGATGAAGCTACATGGGAAAGGGAAGATTTCCTTCGAGCAGAGTATCCATATCTATTTGAGGATCGGCAGAAATCTCGAGGACGAGATTTTTCCTAAGGGGGTAGGTGTTGTGACACCCAAGTTTTTATTTGGATTTTTCAAAAAAGATTTTTTTTTATTTGACTTGAGGGGAGTGATTTAAAAATTTTCTTCAAGAGAACTCTCCCTCTCATATATTTTTCTTTATGGCAAAAGTTTTATTTGGATTCACCCAAGATCTGTCTTTGGTCTTGGAAGTTCTTGCTTTTCATTTGGACTCAAGACAAAATGTTTTTCATTTGGGAAAATAACTTTTGAAAATCTTTTTGAATTTTGCACTATGGCTTTTGGAAAGTCCTTTGCCACTTTCAACAATTCCCTCTTGCCATGGCCTTAGTGCAAATCCTCTCTCCTAACCACTCCCTCACCTTTGGATCATGATTTGCATCAAATCCAGCAAGTTGAACCTCCCCATGTATCTATTTCCATTCAAATTCTATTCAAATAAATTTCTGCCTTCTTTTCTAGCACTTGGAGATTTGCAAAGGAACTCCACTTTCTGTCTTGATTTTTGGCCCCAAACCTTTTTCCCCTCCTAGTCCTTTGAACAATCAACCTAGAACCATGAAGATCCACTGGTCTTCAGTTCAAAATTTTCAAACTACACTTGCTGCAAGTTTGGACCAGATTTGTCAAATTTGGTGAAATTCATTCCAAACCTTCTCCAAAAATTCCAAGTAAAATCAGGCAGCCTCTGGGTACATTGAGTGGTCATCTCACCAAGTTACAGCTCCAGAAAAATTTATCTCATAGCCAAAACCTTCTGTCGAACACCTGCAGTGCACTGTCTTTGTCACTTTCAGAAAGTTCAGAGATTCAGTCAAGTGGCTGCTGTCGTTTTCTTCAGAGGAGGGCATCGATCTCGCCAGTACCACTGCGTCGCCTTGCTCCTCGTCCCCGCCCTCTTGTTCCTGCACCGCACAAACGCCTGGTGCCTTGCGGGCGTCGGCGACGAGCAGCAGAAGGTGCGCCGCCCCGTGACCGACGCCGGCGGCGGCTTTGCGGACGCCAGCGGGAGACACGGCGCCGACGACGCCACCCAGCGCCGCCCAAACCACCGGAGCTCGCCGCGTGGCCTTCCACTCCCCCGAATGCGCTGCCGCTCTCGTCGTGAACCGCAGGGCGCGGAGCGCGCTCTCTTCCGCCGTTGAGCCCGTGCGGTCACCTCACCGTGGACCGACGCCATTACGCCAAAGCCGACCCCGTTTTGCTGTAAAACGAATCCAGTAACCTGTACTGATGCTGCCCGGCTGCTCAAACCCCCTGCCAATCCACTGCTCCGCCGTAATCGCTCGCCGGAGATTCTCCGTTCACGGCCACCCCGTCGATCCGCCTATAAATAGAGGCCCCGAGCTTCAACTCGAGCACCCACCAGCCCTGCACTCCCCCTAGAGCATGCCTAGCCACTGGAAGAGCCCCGAGGAGGCCTCCTTCCTCGACTCCGGCCGTCGCGACCCGCCACGGGATCCAGCCCGATTCGCCCCCGTGTGTGCTCCTCTGCCTCCATTCTCTTGCCAGTAGCTTCACCATGCATCCCTCTTTCTGACCCGCACCTCAATTTGAAGCTTGCAGCCCTCCACCGGAGTTCCCCATCCTCACCCGAGCCGCCGTCCGCCGGGGAAAGTGTCGCCGTCGACGTGGTGCTCCCCGTTGGACGAGTCCACCACCCACCGACGCGGAAGAAGACGCTGAAGCTCTCGGTACCCTCCGTTTCTCCTAACTCGCCGTGGTTCGACGCCGGCGTCCACCGCAGTCTTCGGGCGCCAGCGAGCTTTTCAAACCTAACATGTGGACCCCGCGTGTCAGCCTCTGTTTTATTCCACCTCGAACCGTTTTCTGTTGGCGCCTTCGGGCAAATACGTTTTCTCCTTTGCGCTTGCGCATTCCCAGCCGAACCGTTTTTTGTTTTCTCAGTTAAAACCCTAGAACTTTTCTGTTTCATTACAGATAAGTCCCTGGACAGAAACCTTTATAACTTTTTAATAAAAAGGAATTTTTGAGTGATTCTTTTTCTGACAATCTTCAAATTTTTCCTAGTTTTTTATGGGATTTATTTGAAAAATATTTGGAAAAGTTTCTGTGTATGTGTTGGTTTTCACGTTAGTACCCGTTTCGTGATTGCCGTAGGTTCCGGAAGAGGTGAAGGAGCCGCGAACTTCGCCGAGCTAGAATCCGACTTCTCCGAACCAGGCAAGCATGTTTTGAACATTTGATATGGCAGATGTTTTGCATGTTCACGTGAGAGTTTGTGCGTGGCATATGAGTGTCAGTAAAAACCTCGTTGCTTGTAAGGCAATGACCCGGTTGTTCCAAAGTAGTGATGACCTCTGATGAGAGGTGGCCTAATCATGTGGTGACATGAAGGGCATCAAGGTGGTACTGTTGTAGCATACCAGCCTTGCGTTATCCGACTTTCTCCGACGTTAACGTGGTTGGAGCCGCGTTACCGTTCTTCCCCCTTTCCGTGCCACCACATGTCTCATTGCCAGGATGCGGTTTAGTAAGTTGGTAACCTCTTTCCGTGTACACACCAAACAGAGAGGCCGGGATGATGGTACCTTGGCCCAGGATTAAAGCCAGTCATCCGGTCAGGGGCATGGGTGTTTTCGGTTGGGACCGAGAGGGGGGCACCCCCTTAAAGCGCGCGTATAGAAATTTGATCCCATGCTACATGAGGTTGTAGCTTCCCCGTCTCAAGGTTTTTCTTGAACGTTGCCGAGGGTGATCCCTGGCTTCGGATGGTTGAATTGGGTGTGTACTGGTTAGACGTGTTTCTTCCAAAACACCGTAGACGGAACTAGTCCCCGTGACTACTGAAATCCGTTGGCTGTGGTTAAGTACAAACTCTGCAGAGTCAAATTCTTTCCAAATCATCGTATCCATGATCAAGTAATGAAAACATTATTATCCATATCTATCCGCATTGAAAAAACTTATCCCCGGTGAACAAGCTCCAGTGGTAAATTCAGATTTATTGTTATTCCTGTGGATGGACTAACTTTATTTTGCCGCATGCTTGTGATAATCTATGTTCCCGAACGATTGTATTATTGAGCTATGATATAAGCCCTTTATGTGACGTCGCGCAGACGTCCGACTGTGGCGTGTACTCGTTTCTCATTTTAAATATAAGCCCTTTATGTGATGTCTCTCAGACGTCCGACTGTGGCATGTACTGTCTTTATTTTCTGTTATAAGCCCTTTATGTGGTGTCGCCTCGACGCCCGACTGTGGCATTATTATTCCGCATTTTCCGCTCGAGGAGTCTTTCAGACACTCGTTTGGCACCCGTATTATTATTCCGCATTTTCCGCTCTAGGAGTCTTTCAGACACTCGTTTGGCACCCGTATTATTATTCCGCATTTTCCGCTCGAGGAGTCTTTCAGACACTCGTTTGGCACTCGTATTATTATTCCGCATTTTCCGCTCGAGGAGTCTTTCAGACACTCGTTTGGTACCAGTATTACTATTCTGCATTTTCCGCTCGAGGCGTCATTCAGACCCTCGCTTGGCACCCAGTATTTATTATCTCTATGTCTGATCGCACTGGTTAACTTGTTCATGTGCTTCATGTTTACATTTGTTATACCTTATGTCCGAACTGTCTTGCGAGTACTTTCATAGTACTCACCTGGCTTGTTGATTTGGCCAGATGTTGACGAAGGCGATCTCTTGGATGAAGAGTTTGATAGCGCGTCCGATGCCTAGAGGAGTCCCAGTCAGTCCTGCGCGATCCCGGATATTGGTCACTTGTATTGTTTACGCTTCCGCCACCCACAATAAATCTTCTCGAGCCTCACTCCGACGCTCGATGAGTTGTAGTCTTCTGGAATCATATCACTCGCTTCGCGATGATATTTCCACCACCATCTTTATCGTGAGTTAGTAGTTGCCACCCTATCCGCCGTTTTGTTTTAGCGGCGTGCATGTAATAAATTGTTGGGCAGTCTCTGCTCAACCTTGTATTATATTTAGTACTCCTGGTATTTTTCTTCTGTGACCAAGATATTGTCTATCAGTGAGAAGGAATTCTTCCTCGCTGGTCCGTAAAAGGGATTGGTCTCTCAATAATTATTTTATTGAAAAACCGGTCGTGACAAGCTTGGTATCAGAGCCAGGCTGACTGTAGGAAGCCACTAGGTGCAAGCGCTAATCGGTTATTAGCGATTTTGTGCTTTTCCAGCTTTTTTTGCAATTGTAGCTATTTTCTGTTGGTCATCATAAATTTATGACATGACTACTCAGAATTTTTGCCTACTTTTGTAGATGGCTGGCAGCAGCTGTGAGAATCGAGTGTTCACCAATGTGCCCGAGGGGTTTGTCAAGCTCCTCGTCTCCATTACCAAGCTCGCGATCGGGCCAGCAGCTCCCCCGGAGTTCACACTCTATCAGCACAAGCTCAGTGACGACGTGTCTATGCACCAAGCCGTGGTGCAGTTTAGGGGAGGACATTCTGCTGCTCGTCACTTCCGTTTTACGGGAAGGGCCATGCCTACGGAGAGGCATGCCATGCAGATGGCTGCCCGCGAGGCGATAGCTCGCCTCCGGGACATCCTTCCTACGATGAAGACTCGTCGCTACCGCTACCTCCCATGCCATGTGCCTTACACCAGCCACTATGCGTTCGCCTGCCATCGGGGAGAACGAGATGAAGCCATCGAGATGGTTGTGGAGTATCTCAAGGCTCTGGAGGAGTCTTTCGACAACCTCGTAGATGATCTTGTGGCTGCCCGCATGGACTTAGTCTGGGGCGGTCCTGCCAGCAGGAAGGAGCTTCTCCACACGGCGCCGCCTTTGACATTCGTCTCGTCTTCAACCTCGTATGCACCGGCCGTTTTGGCCACTGCTCGCCGTTTGCCTACCACTGAGGAGTTCGACCGAGTCATCGCTCCTACTCCAGTCAGAACTGCACCGCCTGTCGCACACGCTCTACCACCAGTCGCCCCCGCACCATCACCGCAGCGCAGCGTCCCGCGCCAGGAGCCAGCTAGAGAGGAGGAGGTTGATTCTCCTGGACCGCTGAGCCTTGCCATCGGCAATGGGAAGGAGATCTTCACCATCTCCGACTGAGAGCACCGAGTAGCCGCTTGTTATACCTGCTTGTATGATGTGTTGTTTTATCTGTACGCTAGTTTGTATTGGTGTGTTTGCTGCCTTCCGGAGTCGTACGCTAGTTTTTAATAACATGTCAGGATTGTGTACGCGCATCCTGAGTGCTGTATCTTGTGTTTGCGTTTCGCATGTAAGATTTATGTTAAGCACTTCTTCTCCATGAAAAATCATTTGTGTTTCTTTGAAAACCTTGAAGCCTTTTTATTTTTGCCTTTGCGAGATTTTTGTGCTACACAATTTTTCTCATGGGTTTTGCAAATAATACCCCAGACTGGAAAAATACTCGCCCGTGGACTCGCTCCATGCCCAATCAGCCAGAAGAGGTTTACGGGACACAGACCAGCAACAATTTCACTCAGGGTCAGTCCAGCCAACAAGACAGCGAAGCAGCACTGTCTCAAGTATGCTGTGTCTTCGAGCAAAGCCAGCAAAAGCACCAAGAGATGATGAACCATGTCATCAACATGGGAAACCACCGTGAACCCTATCAACCCCATTCCAAGTTATCTGAGTTACAGAAGACTCGCCCCTCAACTTTTGCTCACACCGATAGACCGCTGGAAGCCGATGATTGGCTTCATGAGATTGAAAGGAAACTGATTATTGCTCAGTGCTCAGATCATGAGAAGGTGCTTTATGCACCACACTACCTTACTGGAGCAGCCGCAGCATGGTGGGAAAACTTCCTACACATGCATCCCAGGGAACACAACATCACCTGGGAAGAATTCAAGGAAGGCTTCCGTGGGGCACACATCCCCAGGAGCATCCTAAAAATCAAGAAGAGAGAGTTTGATGACCTAAAGCAAAGAGGCATGTCAGTGACAGAGTACAATGGCCAGTTTACCCAGCTGTCTCGTTATGCCTACGACGAGCACATGACAGAAAGCAAGAAGATGGAAAAATTCCTGGACGGCCTGGCACCAGCACTGAGGTGCCAACTGATCGTGCACACCTTTCCGAATTTTAAGACACTGGTGGACAAGGCCATCACCCTGGAGAATGAGCGCCGTAGTTTGGAAGATATCCGCAAGCGAAAGAGGGACAAGACGACTCTTGCCCGCAGCAACCGAGGCAAGACTGAGGTCCCAAGGACAGACACAAGGAGATCCACGACTACTGAGCCAAGGCCCGTCGGACAATTTCATGCCAGAGACAGGGAGTTCACATACCGTCCAGGGGTCACCTGCTATGCTTGTGGTCAACAAGGGCATTATGCTAAACAGTGCCCGAAGCCAAGAGACTCGGCACCCAAGCCGAACAATGGTGGAAACAATCCAGCCCCCAAGCGCAACAACTTCAACCCCAGCAACAACCACAGGAAGGGTCACCTGAACCATGTGACCAGGGAAGAAGCGCAGAATGCCCCAGACATCGTGCTCGGTACGTTCCCTGTCAACACAGTACCTGCCACGGTTTTGTTTGATTCTGGAGCTTCCCATTCGTTCGTTTCGAAGAGTTTTGTTTCGCAACATGGTTTTCCGATACTTCCCTTGGAAAAATCTATGATCATCAAGTCCCCCGGAAATAAGCAAATTGCTCAGGGTTACTGCCAAGGAGTGGTCATTGAGTTCGAAGGACTACAGTTCCACGCGAATCTCATCGTGTTGGAAAGTAAAGGACTGGATGTCATTTTAGGGATGGACTGGTTGACCACCAACAAAGGATTCATCGACTGTTTCAATCGAACAGTGATCCTCACTCACCATCACGGCAAGACTATAAGGGTTTCCGCCCAAGAAAGGCCACGATCATAGCAACCAAAACTAAACAAAATGGACATTGCAGAACTGAGAAAAATTCCAGTGGTATGCGAGTTCCCCGATGTGTTCCCGGAAGAACTACCAGGCATGCCACCAGACCGAGAGATAGAATTCAGCATTGAACTAGCACCTGGCACCGCTCCCATCTATAAGAAGCCGTATACAATGGCACCCTCAGAATTGGTGGAGTTGAAGAAGCAGATAAAGGAATTGTTGGACAAAGGATTTATTCGAGCCAGCTCCTCACCATGGGGTTCGCCAGTGTTGTTCGCCAAAAAGAAAGATGGGACACTGAGGCTGTGCATAGACTATCGAGCCCTCAATATGGTCACCATCAAAAACAAATATCCGATGCCACGAATAAATGATTTGTTTGACCAGCTCGCACAGGCCAAGGTATTCTCAAAAATTGATTTGAGATCGGGATATCACCAATTGAAGGTACGGACGGAAGATATCCCCAAGACAGCTTTCACTTCCAGATATGGGTTATACGAGTTCACAGTGATGCCTTTTGGACTAACGAACGCCCCCGCATATTTCGTCCACCTCATGAACAAAGTATTCATGAAATTCATGGACAAATTTGTGGTGGTATTTATTGACGACATTCTGGTTTACTCGAGGACACCAGAAGAGCATGCTGAACACCTCAGAATTGTTTTGGGAGAATTGAGGAAACATCAGTTGTACGCCAAATTTAGCAAATGCGAATTTTGGCTAAGACAAGTTGGTTTCTTGGGCCATATATTGAACCGAGAAGGCGTGGCCGTAGACCCAGAAAAGGTCAAGGCCATACTAGACTGGAAGCCGCCCGCGAATGTTACAGATGTGCGGAGTTTCCTAGGAATGGCCGGATATTACAGGAGATTTATTGAAGGATTCTCCACTGTGGCAAAACCTATAACACAGTTACTCAAGAAGGACAAGAAATTTGTATGGACGGAAGCATGCGAGCAGAGCTTCCAAGAACTCAAGAAGAAGCTGACAACCGCACCGGTCTTAACTGTGCCAAACATACACAAGAGCTTTGAAGTGTATTGTGACGCGTCCCGAAAAGGTCTCGGATGTGTGCTAATGCAGGATGGCAAGGTTGTCGCATATGCCTCCAGGCAGCTGCGAAAACATGAGGAAAATTACCCAACACATGACCTGGAGCTAGCAGCAGTTATACATGCACTCAAGGAGTGGAGGCACTTTCTGTTGGGGAATCGCTGTGAAATATACACGGACCATAAGAGCCTCAAATATATTTTCACACAGCCAGAGCTGAATTTACGCCAACGACGCTGGTTGGAACTGGTCAAGGACTATGACGTCGGTATTCACTACCACCCAGGGAAAGCAAATGTAGTGGCCGATGCCCTTAGTCGAAACCCCAGCCCGGACAGTGACCGTCAGCAAAATTTGAGGCCTGAGTTTCAGCGAGAGTTCAATAGGCTCAACATGATGTTAGTCTCTGAGGGCACCGTATCGAACCTGGAGATACAACCCACCCTGGTGGAACAAATTAAGAAGGCTCAACAGGGACATCCCAGTATCGAAGGCATAAAGAAGAAAATGAATCTTAGTAAGACTTCAGAATTCGTCACGGACAGTGAAGGAACATTATGGTACCGAGACAGACTTTGCGTACCTAACATTGAGGAACTCAAGCAACAGATCTTGACGGAAAGCCACACCGCCCCATACTCGATCCATCCTGGAGGAACCAAAATGTACAAGGACATCCAGGAAAGATTTTGGTGGCACGGTATGAAAAGAGATATAGCCACGTTCATTGATTGTTGCGATTCATGTCAGCGCATCAAGGCCGAGCACCAAAAGCCAGCAGGGCTACTCCAGCCTAACAGGATACCGGAGTGGAAATGGATGAAATCGGAATGGACTTCATTGTCGGATTACCCCGATCACAACGCGGAAATGACGCCATATGGGTCATCACAGACCGACTAACCAAGGTTGCTCATTTCATTCCCGTGAAGACTACCTACTCCACACAAAGACTGGCAAAACTTTATCTCTCCCGTATAGTTTGCTTGCACGGAGTCCCAAAGACTATAATATCAGACCGAGGCACCCAATTCGTCTCCAAATTTTGGGATCACCTACAACAAGCTCTGGGCACGCAACTAACTTTCAGTACAGCATACCACCCTCAGACTGATGGACAGACGGAACGTGTAAACCAAATCCTAGAGGATATGCTAAGAGCCTGTGTGCTCACCTATGGATCCAGTTGGGAAGAAAGTTTGCCGTATGCCGAATTTGCTTACAACAACAGTTACCAAGCCAGCTTGCAAATGGCACCCTTTGAAGCGTTGTACGGACGAAGGTGTCGTACCCCTCTGAATTGGTCAGAAATAGGTGACAGCCGTATCTTCGGCCCAGACATGCTTAAAGAGGCCGAGGAGAAAGTTAAACAAATCAGGGACAGACTCAGGACGGCGCAGAGCCGACAAAAGAGCTACTATGATCAGAAGCATCGTGAGGTTAGCTTTAAACCCGGTGATTCCGTATACCTCCGAGTATCTCCTATGAGGGGTCTGCAACGGTTCAAAATTAAGGGGAAGCTAGCCCCAAGATTTATTGGACCATTTTGTGTAAAGGCACGAAGAGGCACGGTAGCCTACCAGCTAGACCTACCCAAGGAGCTGTCAGACGTCCATGACGTGTTCCACGTCTCACAGTTAAGAAAATGTGTGAGCAACCCAGAAAAACATGTACCTCATGAGGACATTGATATGCAACCAGATCTCACCTACAGAGAAAGACCAGTAAAGATTTTAGAAGAGTCTGAACGGAGGACCCATCAGAAAACGACAAAGTTTTTCAGGGTTCAGTGGAGCAACCACACTAAGGATGAAGCTACATGGGAAAGGGAAGATTTCCTTCGAGCAGAGTATCCATATCTATTTGAGGATCAGCAGAAATCTCGAGGACGAGATTTTTCCTAAGGGGGTAGGTGTTGTGACACCCAAGTTTTTATTTGGATTTTTCAAAAAAGATTTTTTTATTTGACTTGAGGGGAGTGATTTAAAAAATTTCTTCAAGAGAACTCTCCCTCTCATATATTTTTCTTTATGGCAAAAGTTTTATTTGGATTCACCCAAGATCTGTCTTTGGTCTTGGAAGTTCTTGCTTTTCATTTGGACTCAAGACAAAATGTTTTTCATTTGGGAAAATAACTTTTGAAAATCTTTTTTAATTTTGCACTATGGCTTTTGGAAAGTCCTTTGCCACTTTCAACAATTCCCTCTTGCCATGGCCTTAGTGCAAATCCTCTCTCCTAACCACTCCCTCACCTTTGGATCATGATTTGCATCAAATCCAGCAAGTTGAACCTCCCCATGTATCTATTTCCATTCAAATTCTATTCAAATAAATTTCTGCCTTCTTTTCTAGCACTTGGAGATTTGCAAAGGAACTCCACTTTCTGTCTTGATTTTTGGCCCCAAACCTTTTTCCCCTCCTAGTCCTTTGAACCCTTAACCTAGAACCATGAAGATCCACTAGTCTTCAGTTCAAAATTTTCAAAATACACTTGCTGCAAGTTTGGACCAGATTTGTCAAATTTGTTGAAATTCATTCCAAACCTTCTCCAAAAATTCCAAGTAAAATCAGGCAGCCTCTGGGTACATTGAGTGGTCATCTCACCAAGTTACAGCTCCAGAAAAATTTATCTCATAGCCAAAACCTTCTGTCGAACACCTGCAGTGCACTGTCTTTGTCACTTTCAGAAAGTTCAGAGATTCAGTCAAGTGGCTGCTGTCGTTTTCTTCAGAGGAGGGCATCGATCTCGCCAGTACCACTGCATCGCCTTGCTCCTCGTCCCCGCCCTCTTGTTCCTGCACCGCACGAACGCCTGGCGCCTTGCGGGCGTCGGCGACGAGCAGCAGAAGGTGCGCCGCCCCGTGACCGACGCCGGCGGCGGCTTTGCGGACACCAGCGGCAGACACGGCGCCGACGACGCCACCCAGCGCCGCCCAAACCACCGGAGCTCGCCGCGTGGCCTTCCACTCCCCCGAATGCGCTGCCGCTCTCGTCGTGAACCGCAGGGCACGGAGCGCGCTCTCTGCCGTTGAGCCCGTGCGGTCACCTCACCGTGGACCGACGCCATTACGCCAAGACCGACCCCGTTTTGCTGTAAAACGAATCCAGTAACCTCCACTGATGCTGCCCGGCCGCTCAAACCCCCTGCCAATCCACTGCTCCGCCATAATCGCTCGTCGGAGATTCTCCGTTCACGGCCACCCCGTCGATCCGCCTATAAATAGAGGCCCCGAGCTTCAACTCGAGCACCCACCAGCCCTGCACTCCCCCTAGAGCATGACTAGCCACTGGAAGAGCCCCGAGGAGGCCTCCTTCCTCGACTCCGGCCGCCGCGACCCGCCACGGGATCCAGCCCGATTCGCCCCCGTGTGTGCCCTAGTTTTTTATGGGATTTATTTGAAAAATATTTGGAAAAGTTTCTGTGTATGTGTTGGTTTTCACGTTAGTACCCGTTTCGTGATTGCCGTAGGTTCCGGAAGAGGTGAAGGAGCCGCGAACTTCGCCGAGCTAGACTCCGACTTCTCCGAACCAGGCAAGCATGTTTTGAACATTTGATATGGCAGATGTTTTGCATGTTCACGTGAGAGTTTGTGCGTGGCATATGAGTGTCGGTAAAAACCTCGTTGCTTGTAAGGCAACGACCCGGTTGTTCCAAAGTAGCGATGACCTCTGATGAGAGGTGGCCTAATCATGTGGTGACATGAAGGGCTTCAAGGTGGTACTGTTGTAGCATACCAGCCTTGCGTCATCCGACTTTCTCCGACGGTAACGTGGTTGGAGCCGCGTTACCGTTCTTCCCCCTTTCCGTGCCACCACATGTCTCATTGCCAGGATGCGGTTTAGTAAGTTGGTAACCTCTTTCCGTGTACACACCAAACAGAGAGGCCGGGATGATGGTACCTTGGCCCAGGATTAAAGCCAGTCATCCGGTCAGGGGCATGGGTGTTTCCGGTTGGGACAGAGAGGGGGGCACCCCCTTAAAGCGCGCGTATAGAAATTTGATCCCATGCTACGCGAGGTTGTAGCCTCCCCGTCTCAAGGTTTTTCTTGAACGTTGCCGAGGGTGATCCCTAGCTTCGGATGGTTGAATTGGGTGTGTACTGGTTAGACGTGTTTCTTCCAAAACACCGTAGACGGAACTAGTCCCCGTGACTACTGAAATCCGTTGGCTGTGGTTAAGTACAAACTCTGCAGAGTCAAATTCTTTCCAAATCATCGTATCCATGATCAAGTAATGAAAACATTATTATCCATATCTATCCGCATTGAAAAAACTTATCCCCGGTGAACAAGCTCCAGTGGTAAATTCAGATTTATTGTTATTCCTGTGGATGGACTAACTTTATTTTGTCGCATGCTTGTGATAATCTATGTTCCCGAACGATTGTATTATTGAGCTGTGATATAAGCCCTTTATGTGACGTCGCGCAGACGTCCGACTGTGGCGTGTACTCGTTTCTCATTTTAAATATATGCCCTTTATGTGATGTCGCTCAGACGTCCGACTGTGGCATGTACTGTCTTTATTTTCAGTTATAAGCCCTTTATGTGGTGTCGCCTCGATGCCCGACTGTGGCATTATTATTCCGCATTTTCCGCTCGAGGAGTCTTTCAGACACTCGTTTGGCACCCGTATTATTATTCCGCATTTTCCGCTCGAGGAGTCTTTCAGACACTCGTTTGGCACCCGTATTATTATTCCGCATTTTCCGCTCGAGGAGTCTTTCAGACACTCGTTTGGTACCAGTATTACTATTCTGCAGTTTCCGCTCGAGGCGTCATTCAGACCCTCGCTTGGCACCCAGTATTTATTATCTCTATGTCTGATCGCACTGGTTAACTTGTTCATGTGCTTCATGTTTACATTTGTTATACCTTATGTCCGAACTGTCTTGCGAGTACTTTCATAGTACTCACCTGGCTTGTTGATTTGGCCAGATGTTGACGAAGGCGATCTCTTGGATGAAGAGTTTGATAGCGCGTCCGATGCCTAGAGGAGTCCCAGTCAGTCCTGCGCGATCCCGGATATTGGTCACTTGTATTGTTTACGCTTCCGCCACCCACAATAAATCTTCTCGAGCCTCACTCCGACGCTCGATGAGTTGTAGTCTTCTGGAATCATATCACTCGCTTCGCGATGATATTTCCACCACCATCTTTATCGTGAGTTAGTAGTTGCCACCCTATCCGCCGTTTTGTTTTAGCGGCGTGCATGTAATAAATTGTTGGGCAGTCTCTGCTCAACCTTGTATTATATTTAGTACTCCTGGTATTTTTCTTCTGTGACCAAGATATTGTCTATCAGTGAGAAGGAATTCTTCCTCGCTGGTCCGTAAAAGGGATTGGTCTCTCAATAATTATTTTATTGAAAAACCGGTCGTGACACTCATTAAACCGGTCATGCATCATATTTGTTTTTGCATCATGCCATGTTATGTGGTGGTTGTTTACTATGTTGTTTGCTTCTTTCCGGGTTGCTTCTCTCGTTAGCTTCGGTTTCGTTCCGGAGTTGTGAGGATTCGTTCGACTACATCCGTTTGTCTCCTTCATGGACTCGTTCTTCTTCCTTGCGGGATCTCAGGCAAGATGACCATACCCTCGAAATCACTTCTATCTTTCCTTGCTAGTTGTTCGCTCTATTGCTATGCCGCGTTACTATTCACTTGCTCTTCAAGCCTCCCAAATTGCCATGAACCTCTAACCTTTGTCACCTTCCTAGCAAACCGTTGTTTGGCTATGTTACCGCTTTTGCTCAGCCCCTCTTATAGCGTTGCTAGTTGCAGGTGAAGATGAAGATTGCTCCATGTTGGATTATGTTTATGTTGGGATATCACAATATCTCTTATTTAATTAATGCATCTATATACTTGGTAAAGGGTGGAAGGCTCGGCCTTATGCCTGGTGTTTTGTTCCACTCTTGCCCGCCCTAGTTTCCGTCATACCGGTGTTATGTTCCTTGATTTTGCGTTCCTTACGCGGTTGGGTGATTTATGGGACCCCCTTGACAGTTCGCTTTGAATAAAACTCCTCCAGCAAGGCCCAACCTTGGTTTTACCATTTGCCTACCTAAGACTTTTTCCCTTGGGTTCTGCAGACTCAAGGGTCATCTTTATTTTAATCCCCGGGCCAGTGCTCCTCTGAGTATTGGTCCAAACTGTCAGTCGCCGGTGGCCACCAGGGGCAACTCTGGGCTAGCCTACCGGAAGCTTGGACAATCCGGTGTGCCCTGAGAACGAGATATGTGCAGCTCCTATCGGGATTTGTCGGCACATTCGGGCGGCTTTGCTGGTCTTGTTTTACCATTGCTGAAATGTCTTGTAAACCGGGATTCCGAGACTGATTGGGTCTTTCCGGGAGAAGGTTTATCCTTCGTTGACCGTGAGAGCTTATGATGGGCTAAGTTGGGACACCCCTGCAGGGTTATATCTTTTGAAAGCCGTGCCCGCGGTTATGAGGCAGATGGGAATTTGTTAATATCTGGTTGTAGAGAACTTGACACTTGACACTTGACCTTAATTAAAACGCATCCACCGCGTGTGTAGCCGTGATGGTCTCTTCTCAGCGGAGTCCGGGAAGTGAACACGGTTTCTGGGTTATGTTTGACGTAAGTAGGAGTTCAGGATCACTTCATGATCATTGCTAGTTCACGACCGTTCCGTTGCTTCTCTTCTCGCTCTCATTTTCGTATGTTAGCCACCATATATGCTTAGTGCTTGCTGCAGCTCCTCCTCTTTACACCATCCTTTCCTATAAAGTTAAATAGTCTTGATCTCGCGGGTGTGAGATTGCTGAGTCCTCGTGACTCACAGATACTTCCAAACAGTTGCAGGTGCCGATGATACCAGTGCAGGTGACGCAACTGAGCTCAAGTGGGAGCTCGATGAAGATCTTGTTCGTTGTGTTGTTTCTTTTCATATTGATCAGTAGTGGTGCCCAGTTGGGACGATCGGGGATCTAGCAGTTGGGTTGTCTTCTTTTATCTTGGTTCCGTAGTCGGACCTATGTGTGTATCTTGAATGATGTATGATTTATTTACGTATTGTGTGAAGTGGCGATTGTAAGCCAACTCTTTATCCCATTCTTGTTCATTACATGGGATTGTGTGAAGATGACCCTTCTTGCGACAAAACCACAATGCGGTTATGCCTCTAAGTCGTGCCTCGACACGTGGGAGATATAGCCGCATCGTGGGCGTTACAACTGAGCTCAGATACAGCTCCAGGAGCAACTCTGTACCAGATATACTACAGATACTCAGACATGCAGGAGTAGGGGTATTATCTCTCCGGAGAGCCCCGAACCTGGGTAAACTAGCGCGTGCTACTCGCATACCCGCTCCCGGTCCTATCAGCAACAGTCTTACCCCCACACTAAGCCCTTGTGGCATCTGTCGCCTCGCACCTCCCCCGTGAGAATACCATGACAGAGATCTTGCCTATGTATGAAAAACTTGCACGCAAAGGGGCCCTCCCGCAATTGGCAACGCCTTTGTTATGTTTCGAGTCCGCTCAATAGCTCAAGCGGCCGCGTCGAGAGTAGCAGGGTAGCCTTCCGCACTTGGCAACGCTCTCGATTCTGACTCGAGTCAAGCTCGACAGTTCGGGCGGCCGCGCTAAGGGCGGTAAGGTGGTTCGCCCGGCAGCACGCACACCCGGCAGGCCAATGGGGATCCGTCCCCAAGACGCCGCCCTGGGTTTACGCGCCGGCAAACCTACCCAGTTAACGTAGGGTGGACATATAAAGGGAAATCGAACGGGAAAATAACATGGATAACACCAGAAGTACTGCAGAGTTATATTACATCAATTGCCGCCGCGGTTCTAACTAAAGATAGAAATTTTGTTGGCCATGAACCTGCAGCGGCGATAAAAGACGGGGAGCCTAATCTCGGCGCTGGCCCTCCACCCTCTGAATTCCGCCGACATCGCTGATGATGGGCTTGATGCGCTCCCATAGCGGTACGAGGTCAGTACCCTCCGGCAAGCTCTCCAGCGCGGCGTCGAAGTCGAGGTCGGGGGTACCAGTACGCCACCTTGGTGAGAACCTTGGTCATGGCGCCCTGGCAAAGCCTCCGGGCCTCGTCAGCCAGCGAGGCCGCCCGGTTGGTGTGAAGCCGCTCCAAAGCACCGACGACCTTCTCAAAGAACAGGGTCAGGCTGCAGTTGGCGCTCACATTCCGCTCCGGGGCGTACCTCACGTCCGGCATCCCCATGATGGCCAGCTGCCAGGCGGCCTGGTTGGCGATGGTGGGAGCCAGCAGTTCTCACCCTCCACGTGATCCATGAAGTTCAGGGCCTCGTTCTTCCGCAGCTACTTCTCGGCCTCCAGGTTTTTGGTTAGGGTCCCCTCCCGGGCCCTGGCCTCCGACAACATCTTCTCGAGACCCTCCAGCTTCAGCTTGAGGTCTTTGATGGAGTTGTTGGCCTCGGAGAGCTCCCCGGCAGAGTCTGACGCCATTAGAGCAACGCCCGCGAGGTCAAGCGAAGTGGTGCAGAAGAAGAAGATGATGCAGCACCCGGTTTACTTTGTCAGCTTCCTCTTGTAGGGGCCTAGATCAAGGTACTCCGGTGTGCAGAAATTGTTCTTTGGTCTTCTTATGGCCTCGAGGAAGCTGCGTCAATACTTCCAAGCCTACGAGATCATTGTCGTCACCCGCCTCCCGCTACAACGGATACTGCACAACCCAGATGCAACCGAAAGGATTGTGGAATGGGCCTTGGAGCTATCGAGCTTTGGGTTGAATTTTGAAAGTACCTCAACAATCCAGAGTAGAATCTTGGCAGGGTTCATTGCGGAATGGACCTCAACACCTGAGGAAGAAATCCAAGAGGCCGCTCTCCCCGGCAAGGAAGCGGACCGCGACTGGATCATGTACTTTGACGGGGCTTTCCCCGTGCAAGGCGCCTGTGCCGGTGTGCTGCTTGTCGCACCCACAGGAGAGCACCTCAAGTACGTGATCCAGATGCACTTTCCCAGGGAGATGTCCACAAACAACACTGCTGAGTACGAGGGGCTGCTTGCCGGTCTCAGGATCGCGGCGGACCTCGGGGTGAAGAAGCTCATTGTCAGGGGTGACTCGCAACTTGTCGTCGGACAAGTCAACAAGGATTACCAGAGCCCATTGATGGAGGCCTACGTAGATGAAGTGAGGAAGCTGGAGGAATGCTTTGACGGTATCCAAGTAGAGCACGTTCCCCGAGCGGAGAACGACGTCGCCGATTACCTGTCGAAGCGTGCTACATTCAAGCTACCTATGGAACCAGGTACCTTTTTGCTCCGGTTAACTCAGCCATCCGTCGAACCATCAACGGGGCGGAACAAGCGGAGGAAATCAGGTCCCGGCAAGTACTTTCCTACCGAGCTCCCTGGGGCTGCCGGCAAGGATGCTGCCGTGGACGCTGAGCCTGGCAAAGAGCAACTGGCTCCGGCAGGGCGTCAAGCCCTGACCGTGGAAACAGCCGCTCCCATGGCAGAGGAAATGCCTTTGGTCCTTGCCGTCGAGCCCCAGGCTCCGGCATGGGCGCAGCATACCGTCTGATTCCTCCAAACAGGGGAACTTCCTGAGGAGCAGGAAAAAGCGGAAAAAGTAGCCCGTCGGTCTGCCTTGTACCAGTTCGTCGATGACGTCCTGTACAGGAGAAGGCCGAACAGTGTGAAATTGAAGTGCATCCCCCGGGAGGAAGGACTGGAGCTATTGGCAGAGATACGTGGAGGCATATGTGGCTCCCACATAGGGTCGAGGGCCCTTGCCGGCAAGGCGTTCCGGCAAGGTTTCTTCTGGACCACCACTCTGCAGGATGCGACGACACTAGTAACCAAGTGTGAAGCGTGTCAGTTCCATTCAAAGAAGCTTCATCAACCAGCTCAAGCCCTTCAAACGATCCCTCTCTCCTGGCCATTCTCGGTCTGGGGGCTCGACATACTGGGCCCTTTCCCCCATTCTGTCGGGGGCTTTGAGTACTTGTATGTTGCAATCGACAAGTTCACAAAGTGGCCAGAGGTGGAACCAGTGAGGAAGGTGACAGCACAGTCAGCCGTCAAGTTCTTCAAGGGACTAGTCTGCCGTTTTGGTGTGCCAAATAGAGTCATCACCGACAACGGCACGCAGTTCACAAGCCACACCTTCATGCAGTACATTCAAGACCTCGGCAGCAAGGTCTGGTTTGCTTCCGTGGCACACCCCTGGAGCAACGGCCAAGCAGAGAGGGCGAATGCTGAAGTGTTGCGAGCCCTGAGAACGAAGACCTTTGACAGGCTGCACAAGAGCGGAAGGCGCTGGATTGATGAATTGCCAGCGGTTCTTTGGTCGATCAGGACGACGCCAAATCGAGCCACCGGTCAGACATCGTTTGCCCTAGTATATGGGGTGGAGGCAGTTCTCCCCACGGAACTCATATACGGGTCACCTCGATTGCTCGCTTATGATGAGCTTGAGCAAGAGCAGTTGCGGCAAGATGACGCGACGCTCCTTGAGGAAGATCGTCTTCGGGCGGCTGTGAGAGCAGCACGCTACCGGCAAGCCTTGCGCCGCTACCATAGCCGCAAGGTTCATGCTCGAAGCTTTGAGGAAGGCGACCTTGTTCTTCGGCGCGTTCAGTCGGCCAAAAATTCCAACAAGTTGACGCCTAAGTGGGAAGGCCCTTATCGGGTAATACGAGTCACCAGGCCTGGCGTAGTCCGCCTGGAGACCGAAGATGCTGTTCCAGTGAGCAACTCTTAGAACGTCGATCATCTTCGCAAGTTTTACCCATAAGGCGCGGCTTGCCGGGCCCCCTGACAAGCCACCTTTTGTACAAGCCTTGCCGGCAAGGCATGTAACCCTTTTTACAAAGCCAGGCGCAGACCCTGAGCACAAATAAATGAAGCGCTGGCGCCCTAAGTTATAGCATGCATGCTAGGTCGAGTCTCTTCATTGGTTAGGGTTGATAGTGCTTAGCGGCGACTAACCCCTAGCCTAGAGGTCGGGTGCGCGTCTTTCTGTTCTTTTCTGCTCTCCTTTGGTTCGCAAGGCACATGGGCACTTCTGCTGAGCTACTTGGAAGAAAGGGAACGTACCGGCGTCCCAACCCCGGCAAAATAGAGTTGCCGGGGGCTGCAAGTACAAGGATCCAACCGCGGCAAGACAAGGTTTCCGGGGGCTGCAGATCTAGATAAGTCTTTCATCCTCTGTCATGCATTTCGGAACAGGACTGGGGTATGTGAAACCTTGTTTTATCTCCAGGCTACCGTGCTCCCCTTTTTCCCATACCTAAGGATTATCTCCTGGGTCCGGATTTGGTTGTAGCCGCGGCAGCAAGGAGATAGAACGAGGAGCCTAAGCCCGCTTCATCCCTGCCTCCGCCAAGAGCGTGAGAATGGTTGAGCAAAGTGGGGGCACGGCAAGGCCTGTTGCCGGGCGAAAAATGTTTATCTTTAAATAGTAACATGGATTCGCTCCTTGTCGCGGGGTCTACCCACGAACGAAAAACCCGGCAAACATCCCTTTTTCATTAAAAACATCCCACACAGGTACAGTTCATACGGAATGAAAAACATGAGCAAGGGGATTACAAGTTCTAAAATTAACGATGGCCCGAAGGCTTACAAACTAAAAAAAGAGATGAGATGCCCGTAATCCCTTTCTTGTCCCTCTCCTCAGGAGGCAGGTTAAGAAGGCGAAAGGGCAAAAGGGGCGCCTAGGAGAGCTACGAGCAGCAGAAAGCACCAAGAGAACACCTCGGTGGCTACCCAAGGGCGGGCCGGTGATCACGGTGCCGGGAAAGGAGCTGGAAGACAAGGCAGCAGGTCACCGGACACGCGACGAAGGTGTCGGTGTCTGCGTACTCCGAGTTGACGGCCTTGCCGCCCGCCCTCTTCCTCTTCTGCAGCCTCCCGACGCCAGCCGCCCAAGGAGACGGCCCCGAGAAGTTCAAGGAGCTGGCCCCTCCCCCGGCAAAACTCCACCGGAGGAGTGACCAGGTGCAGATGCTGCTGCTACCGCACTCGCCCAGGCGCAGTGCGTCCGATGCCTAGTCGGACTCGTCCCCGTCATCTGCCCCGCTGTCCTCCTCGTCACTTTCGCTCAAGGAAGATCTTCCATCGTCGGAGTCTCCGTCGGAGGAGCTCTCCACGCAGCACTTCAGGCGAGTTCCAAAATCCCCGAAGACCTTGATGGAGAGCAACCCGTCCTCCATTAATTTGAAGTAGAGGACGAGCCCCGCCATCAGGCTGTGGATGCGAGCGAACATCTTCCATCCACGGCGGAGGTACATAACCCGAGGAGCCGGGAAGTCAACATCGACCCACGTGCCACCATTCCCGCAGCCCCTCCTGTGCAACCTGAGGGTCTGGGGCGGGTCACACTCCACCTCCCGAGCAAACGGGGCAGGAAGACGAAGGCGGCGGTGCGGAGGCCGACGCGGCCTGATGAAGAATTCGCGGGGCTGGTCACCAACATGGTCCTCTGTCGGGAAAGGCATCATTGGCGGGGGCGAGGCCAGCGCACCGCCCCGTCCTCCTCTTCCCCGAGCACCACAACCTCTGCCACGGCTTCGCCCACGGCCTCGCCCCCTCCCCCTTCCCATCGCGGCCGGCTCCCCCACCGCGGGCTCAGGAGGAGGAGGGATGCGCTGTCGAGCGGCGACCCTCGCCGCCACCGTCAAGGGACCGGGGTTCCCCTTCTCCATGGTGGATGAGAGGAAGAAGCAGAGGCAGGATGAGGTAGAAGATAGAAGAATGCGGGATGCCATGTCCCCTTCCCTCTCCTTATAAAGGGGCGGGGTCGGGGCTCGGCCGCCCCGCTCGGCTAATCCAGCTACCAGAGGCACAGGGAATCGGGACCGACCCGCTGCCCCAATCAGCGACGACCCGGTTTCCTGTCTCCACCGCTTGCCACCCCAAGCGCATGAAGGACGCGTGGCGAACATGCAGAACCGAGGGGACGGGTGAAACGACCTCTCCCCACCCCGTGATCATGGGGTGTGGACGCCTTGAAGACCGCGACCCGTCCCCATTCAGTAAATGAGCCGCGACTCCACGCCTCCCTCTTTTTACGGGGAAGGCACGAGCCGCCTCTTTACTGCGATGTGACGCATGCGTGCGGAAACCGCCCCAAGCATGCCGCCCACGTCACGCACGCACCCCTCCACGTCGCGCATTCAATGCGGGTCGTGGGGAAGCGCAGCACGCGAAAAGTTTACCGCCGTAAAAACCGCCTCGCCTGCCCACGCACCGTTTTGGGCCTGGCCCAACAACGTGTCGCGCTTATGTGTGGCCCAGGCCCGGGGGCTCCTATCGGTGTACAAAAGAAGGGGCGCACCTTTGTACCCCTTTACCTGTGCACGGACAGTCGGAGCCGCGCCCACGGCCGCACCAAGCAGAACAGGGCATGTGAACCGAGGTAAAACAAATGCTTAAGATAGCCAAGGCCAAGGACACAAAGAAACAGAAGGACGAAGCAGGCTCCCCCGGCAAGACCCTTGCCGGGGCAGCCTCAGCAGCCCTGACAAGACCCTTGCCGGGGCGGCTTGCCCACACCAGCGAAGAGAGCCACCCTTGAGCCCACGGGTTCCAACTCAACCAACCACGTTGGAACTAGGGCTCGGGAAGCACCTCCATGGTGGCATGCAGATCTTTGTCAAGACCAAGGAATATTCAAGATCAGATGAGGATTAAAAGGCGACGGTCCTGGGCAAGATCCTTGCCGAGGAGAGCCACAAGACCCCCGGCAAGATCCTTGCCGGGGACGATAGCACGCCACTGCAAGACCCTTGCCGGGCCGCCAGGCAAGGCCCTCACCAAGGGCGCCAGCAGGGCCACAGCCAGGCCCACACCAACCAAGTCTCCACCTCCGTTCGCATGCAGCTGCCAGCCCACCAGTTGGGCAGGCACCTGCGTGGCAACATGCAGCTTCCAGGCCAACTCAGCACACGCCTGCGTGGCGGCATGCAGATCTTCGTGAAGGCTCCACAACCCTGCCACCTCAGCTGCCTGCCTGCCTACATGGCGCCGCATGCATCACTGGCCAGGGCGTGTGTCCAAGCGAGGGGGAGCGGCGACGGACGGGACGGGCCTCACTCCCGTCCCCGGTAAAGCTAGGGGACACCTCAGCGACGCATTAAATGCGTCTTGTCCTGTAATACGAGCAATAAGCTCGTAGCACTGTACGCCTTTCCACCTCCTGTGTGCCACTGTGGCAACCCCTTTCGACTATAAAAGGAGGCCCTTGGCATACTGGAAAAGGATTCGGCTCTTTGGAACCACGCACCCACCATAGATAGTTCGAGAGCTCAAGAACTCTCTGAAATACATCCACCAAAGCAGGACTAGGGTATTATGCATCCTCGCGGCCCGAACCTGGGTAAACGATCCTTGTGTTGATTACTAATCCTGCTCTTCTCGCAACCCTACGCCCCGGCAACCGTAGTAGGGATTCTTGTGATCCCATAGGTGTCGTTCCACACCGACAACCTGGAACACCACAGCGTAATGGTGTGTCCGAACATCGTAACCGTACTTTATTAGATATGATGCGATATATAATGTCTCTTACCGATTTACCACTATCATTTTGGGGTTATGCATTAGAGACAGCTGCATTCACATTAAATAAGGGCACCATCTAAATCCATTGAGACGAGACCATATGAACTATGGTTTACCAAGAAACCTAAGTTGTCGTTTCTTAAAGTTTGGGGTTGCGATGCTTATGTGAAAAAGTTCAACCTGATAAGCTCAAACCCAAATTGGAGAAGTGCGTCTTCATAGGATATCCAAAAGAAACTGTTGGGTACACCTTCTATCACAGATCCGAAGGCAAGATCTTTTTTGCTAAGAGTGGATCCTTTCTAGAGAAGGAGTTTCTCTCGAAAGAAGTGAGTGGGAGCAAAGTAGAACTTGATGAGGTAATTGTACCTTCTCCCGAATTGGAAAGTAGTTCATCACATAAATCAGTTCCTGTGATTCCTACACCAATCAGTGAGGAAGGTAATGATGATGATCATGAAACTTCAGATCAAGTTACTACCAAACCTCGTAGGTCAACCAGAGTACGTTCTGCACCAGAGTGGTACGGTAATCCTTTACTGGAAGTCATGTTACTAGACCATGACGAACCTATGAACTATGAGGAAGCAATGATGAGCCCAGATTCCGTGAAATGGCTTGAGGCCATGAAATCAGAGATGGGATCCATGTATGAGAACAAAGTGTGGACGTTGGTTGACTTTCCCTATGATCGGCAAGCCATAGAGAATAAATGGATCTTTAAGAGGAAGATGGATGCTGATGGTAGTGTTACTATCTACAAAGCTCGACTTGTTGCAAAAGGTTTTCGACAAGTTCAATGTGTTGACTGCGATGAGATTTTCTCACTCGTAGCGATGCTTAAGTGTGTCTGAATCATGTTAGCAATTGCAGCATTTTATGAAATCTGGCAAATGGATGTCAAAACTGCATTCCTTAATGGATTTATTAAAGAAGAGTTGTATATGATGCAACCAGAAGGTTTTGTCTATCCTAAAGGTGCTAACAAAGTGTGCAAGCTCCAGCGATCCATCTATGGACTGGTGCAAGCATCTCGGAGTTGGAATATACGCTTTGATGAGTTGATCAAAGCATATAGTTTTATACAGACTTGAGGTGAAGGCTGTATTTACAAGAAAGTGAGTGGGAGCACTACAGCCTTTCTGATAAGTATATGTGAATGACATATTGTTGATCGGAAATGATGTAGAATTTTCTAGAAAGCATAAAGGAGTGTTTGAAAGGAGTTCTTCAAAGAAAGACCTCGGTGAAGCTGCTTACATATTAAGCATCAAGATCTATAGAGATAGATCAAGACGCTTGATAGGATTTTTCAATAAGTACATACCTTGACAAGATTTTGAAGTAGTTCAAAATATAATAGCCAAAGAAGGAGTTCTTGCCTGTGTTACAAGGTGTGAAGTTGAGTAAGACTCAAACCCGACCACGGCAGAAAATAGAAAGAGAATGAAAGTCATTCCCTATGCCTCAGTCATAGGTTCTATAAAGTATGTTATGTTGTGTACCATACCTATTGTGTACCTCACCATGAGTTTGGTAAGAGGGTACAATAGTGATCCAGGAGTGGATCATTGGACAACGGTCAAAATTATCCTTAGTTACCTAAGAGGACTAACGAAATGTTTCTTGGTTATGGAGTTGATAAAGAGTTCGTCATAAAAGAGTTACGTTGATGCAAGCTTTAACACTAATCCAGATGACTCAGAATCTCAATCTGGATACATATTGAAACTGGGAGCAATTAGCTAGAGTAAGCTCCATGTAGAGCATTGTAGACATAGAAAATTTGCAAAATGCATACGACTCTGAATATGACAGACCCGTTGACTAAATTTTCTCACAAGCAAAACATGATCACACCTTAGTACTCTTTGGGTGTTAATCACATGGCGATGTGAACTAGATTATTGACTCTAGTAAACCCTTTGGGTGTTGGTCACATGACGATGTGAGCTATGGGTGTTAATCACATAAAGATGTGAACTATTGGTGTTAAATCACAAGGCGATGTGAACTAGATTATTGACTCTAGTGCTAGTGGGAGACTGAAGGAAATATGCCCTAGAGGCAATAATAAAGTTGTTATTTATATTTCCTTATATCATGATAAATGTTTATTATTCATGCTAGAATTGTATTAACCGGAAACTTAGTACATGTGTGAATACATAGACAAACAGAGTGTCCCTAGTATGCCTCTACTTGACTAGCTCGTTAATCAAAGATGGTTACGTTTCCTAGCCATGGACATGTGTTGTCATTTGATGAACGGGATCACATCATTAGAGAATGATGTGATGGACAAGACCCATCCGTCAGCGTAGCATAATGATCGTTTAGTTTTATTGCTGTTGCTTTCTTCATGACTTATACATGTTCCTCTGACTATGAGATTATGCAACTCCCGAATACTGGAGGAACACCTTGTGTGCTATCAAACGTCGCAACGCGACTGGGTGATTATAAAGATGCTCTACATGTGTCTCCGAAGGCGTTTGTTTAGTTAGCATAGATCGGGATTTTTCACTCCGTGTATCGGAGAGGTATCTCTGGGCCCTCTCGGTAATGCACATCACTATAAGCCTTGCAAGCAATGTGACTAATGATTTAGTTACGGGATGACGCATTACAGAACGAGTAAAGAGACATGCCGGTAATGAGATTGAACTAGGTATGATGATACCGACGATCGAATCTCGGGCAAGTAACATACCGATGACAAAGGGAACAACGTATGTTGTTATGCGGTTTGACTGATAAAGATCTTCGTAGAATATGTAGGAGCCAATATGAGCATCCAGGTTCCGCTATTGGTTATTGACCGGAGATGTGTCTCGGTCATGTCTACATAGTTTTCGAACCCGTAGGGTCCGCACGCTTAACGTTCGATGACGGTTCGTATTATGAGTTTATGTGATTTGATGTACTGAAGGTTGTTCAGAGTCCCGGATGAGATCACGGACATGACGAGGAGTCTCGAAATGGTCGAGACATAAACATTGATATATTGGAAGGTTATATTCGGACACCGGAATGGTTCCCGAGTGTCTCGGATATTGTCCGGAGTACCGGGGAGTTACCGGAACCCCCCGGGGGGATTAATGGGCCACAATGGGCCTTAGTGGATAAGAGAGAGGGCCGGCCAGAGGTGGCGCGCGCCCCCTTGCCCAGTCCGAATTGGACAACGGGAGGGTCCGACGCCCCCCTCCTTCCTTCTCTTCTCTCCTCTTTCCCTTCTTCTCCGAATTGGACTAGTAAAGGGGGGACCGATTCCTACTTGGACTACGAGTCCAAGTAGGACTGCCCCCATGGCGCGCCCCCTCCTAGGGCCAGCCTGCTCTCCTCCCCTCCTTTCTATACAGGGGAGGGGGCACCCCATAGACACACAAGTTGATCTTTTAGCCGTGTGCGGTGCCCCCCTCCACAGAAACACACCTCGGTCATATCGTCGTAGTGCTTAGGCGAAGCCCTGCGCCGGTAACTTCATCAACACCGTCACCACGCCGTCATGCTGACAGAACTCTCCCTCGGCCTCAACTGGATCTAGAGTACGAGGGACGTCATCGAGCTGAATGTGTGCTGAACACGGAGGTGCCGTACGTTCGGTGCTAGGATCGGTCGGATCATGAAGACGTACGACTACATCAGCCGCATTGATAAACGCTTCCGCTTTCGGTCTACGAGGGTACGTAGACACACTCTCCCCGCTCGTTGCTATGCTTCTCCTAGATAGATCTTGCGCAATCGTAGGATTTTTTTTGAAATACTACGTTCCTAACAGAAAGTAGTGGGAAAAGTTGTATAGCATGAATCTAGGACGTGGTTCACAGAGGAAAGGAATGGGGGAAAGTTGTGGGGAAAGTTTTATAGCATGAATCTAGGACATAGTTCAAAAAGGAAAGGAAGGGGGGAAAGTTGTATAGCATGAATCTAAGACGTGGTTCAAAGAGGAAAGGAATGGGGGGACGTAGTAGGGAAAGTTGTATAGCATGAATCTAGGACGTGGTTCAAAGAGGAAAGGAAGGGGGAAAGTACTAGTACAGACTGGCTATCCAGCACCTACGTTGGTCGAAAAGGGAAAACAATGACAAACGCACTACGCACATCTGTAACGAACTGATCTTTTCATTTTGGGGGACAAGGCCGTAGAGTTTGAGCCAATGTTTTAAATAGCCGGCTATAGCTCCGCTATAGCCCGCTATACAGCCTTTTCACTAGGGGGCCGCTAAATGGTCCCATGTACAAATATCCCGCTATAGCCCGCTATAGCTCCGCTATAGCTGATTTTGAGGTCCGCCGCTATTTGGCAATAGCCCGCTATTTAAAACATTGGTTTGAGCATGACTAGATTTGCTGTGCTCACATAGGGAAAGGTGTCTAAAGATAACAAAACTGGGACCAACACAAATATGCTCCTTGGTTGTTTGTTCTTTGTTGCAACAGACTGTGCATCACCCCTTCATACATCGGTAGATGCACATGGTGCTGGTGCGTCCACTGTCCCGTGCAACTCTTTAGCTCTTGTTAATCTAAGGCCCTGTGTCGTTAAAAAGTCCCTAGTCCCTACCTGCTTGGTTCCAGGGACTAAACATGGACTAGAGGTTATTAAATAACATGCTAAAAGACCATGTTACCCATAGTAATGAACTAATAGAGACAAGATGCGATGCAGGGCAGGGGCAACTGTTGGAAAAAGTCCCAAAAAGACTCTCCCTCGGAGTCTTCTTTCTTTACTCCCAAATGCCCACTTTTAGTCCCTAAAAGTCCCTCGTGTTTGGTTTAGATGGGACTATCACGGACTTTTTTTAGTCCCTACACCAAAAAGTCCCTGTAAACAAACACCCTCTAATAATGCCGCTGAAAATTGATGCAATGCCACAGTTAAAAGCAAATTACATGTTTAACGAATTTTATTGTTAATATATATCTCTCTATTAATATTAATCAATGCCACTGTTTGAGAAATACTACTGTCTTGCTTTCTTTCGCATTTAGATAAGTTAGATGCTTCTTTTTGTTGGCTTCTGTGTCATCCACCGTTATTGACCACTAGTTGTTTCCTTTGCACCTCTGTGTAAACAGGGTTATCTACTTCACCTCGTTGCTATTGTGACCTTTTGTTGCACTGCAGAAAACACTTTTGTTTTAAGAGTGTTTTGTGCAGTTCAACCAAAATGTAACAGCGACAATGTTGCTTGATTGCTTGATCTTAGTGGAATTGCACAAGAGGAGATCTTACTTCCTATCCGTGTTGGAAAATTTGGTTCAGATCTTCTTGTGAGTTGTTTGAATTCCGCATCATGAGAGGTCAGTACTAGCTTTCTTTCACATGGTTGTGCAGTGTGCTTTCATATGTTGTGCTACTTGTACGGTAATGTTGCTTGATTTTAGTGAATTGCACAAATGGAGACAAGACTTCCAATCTGTATGTGCACCGTAATATCCCATGCATTGAGGTAAGATAAGGATATTTCACAACTGTTGGCCTGTATTTTGCCACTTTCATCAGAAAATTAATGTCGTTGTTTAGTGCTATACTTGTGCTCCCTAATTGACATGCCAAATATTACATTGAAGGCGAAGCTTGTCTGTTATTGAACCAAGTGATGAAGGGGAAGAACAAGCGGAAGAAAAACAAAAATCAACTCCCGGTGCTGTAATGAAGCACTGGAACTGTGATGACACAAGTAATGATATAGTTTTGCATCTTAATTTATTGCTATGGCTGGAACGAGCAATTGTTTTGCCACTGATTTGATGCCACTCTTAATGTAATATGTAATTATCTCTACTTCTACAAACAGGGATCTTCTTTGAAGATACCATATATTTTAGTGGAACTGCACAAGAAGATGTTGGAAACATTAAACTAATCGAGGAGTATATAGTAAGCATGGAAACCACAGTAGATAACAACAGATGGTTCCGGAGAAGTGCTTGATCTGTATGCTCTACACAATAAGCCTCCTAACAAAGGTTAGTACTCGCCCACGGATTTCATCCATATGATTGAGCTTTGTCATCTCTATTGGTGTTGTGCTACTGTTTAGATACTGTCATGAGAAAGTGGTATTGTCCTTGAGAAGTGCTTCATCTGTGCTGTTTTAAATATTTCCTTTCCTTTTTTGAGCAAACTGAGATGCTAGCATTTAGTTGTCCTCTTGTCTTTGCACAACAGGATCATCCTCCTCTGAAGAGGAATATGGAGTATGTGAAGTGACTAGTTCCGATTATGCCAGGATGAAGAAGCCCTGTCTATCTTCTCATCAGACGGAGCAGTTGAAGGATGGTTACATTACTCCCCACAAGACCAAACTAACTTCAGCTCAGAAGGACTGACATATCTCCATCTTTTTGTTGTGATGCGCAAGTACAATGTTGTTCTAGGATTCTTTCCGGTGAGTTCAATTTTTTAGAAGTGTGTTCTACATGGACCATGTAGGTGCATGTTTAAACTGTCAATTCATAGTACAGTTTGCTTTATACTAATCAATTTTTGTATTTGTGCAAACAGGGGTGCTCAGCTTGATTTAAATGGGAACTACACAAAATGTTTATGAATACATCAAATCATTCATTTCAAGCACAAGAATGGAGGTGCCGATATGTTCAAGGCGTTGCAACATATAAGGGAGAAATCATACAAGCTACACGCGAATTTGGTTGATTTTGGTGGAACTGCACAAAAAGAACAGCTGGTTTATTTAGCACGAGGTGCCATGTCAATGTCTGAACTGATGGCAAACCCTGCCCATTCCACAATCGTAGGCATTTGATATTTTGGAATGGGAAAACCTTATCAAAGTTTGCTCATTGATGTACGCAAAACAACAAGCATTTGACATTTTGGAATGGGACAACCTTGTCAAATTTTGCTCATTGATGTTAGCAAGAAGACAGGCGTTTGATATTTTCGAATGGGACGCCCTTTGCTATCAGCAACATCGACCTATTTTTCTTTATTCTTTAGTTGTGAGGTAAATATTGGCTCTGACATGTGAATCGCTGAGATGCATAATCATCGATTGTTTTGAATGTTCTCTATGAATTGCCAGACCTATGTGTTTGATTGCAATGTACAGGAATGCTAAAAAGCCGCTCAAACTCTTTGTACTCCGGTCAAAGTAGAGATACTTTGACTTCAAACAAAACTTGTATGCAGGCTAAAAAGGACCGGAGGGAGTACATGTGAAACTGCTGCAAACGAGGTGATCACCCTGGGAATAATGCTAGTACATTTTGTTTTGCATGTTCATCCAATGCCAGTGATACAAGAATTCGAACTAATCGAACTAAATTCATTCATGCATGGTCGGATTTCATATAAACATGCCGGATTTCATTACATTTAATACATTCTTCAACTAAAAAGGGGTGCGCTGGAGGTATAATTAATTAACCGAAGCTACCCACCTGTCCGGCTGAGCCGAACAGAAGCTTCTTCTCCAGCGGACTGAGCTTCAGTGACTTAACTGCAGGTGCAGTTGCGTAACTGACATGTGGCCCAGATGCTTGTTGGGCCCACGTGTCAGTGAGCCAACTGCACCTGCAGTTAAGTAGAAGCAGCGTCCTTCTCCACGTCGCCGCCAACAAGCTAATCGGCCATCAATGGTCAACCCGCCTGGCTTGGCTTCAACCGGAGGGTAGCAGCGGTGGCCTTACTTGGACCCGAGTGGTGGTGACCTACCATGTTCTACTCTTCCTCGTTTTCTGTGTGGCGCGGCCTCATTGGCAGCGGGGCGGGGCCTCGACGGAGCTGGCGATGTCCTCTATCTCGTTGCCGGCGGGGCAGGCGCCTCGGTAGAGCGGGGAAAATCCCCCTCGTTGCCGGCAGGGTGGGGCCTCGGCTAAGCCGGCAATTTCCTCTGCCTCGTTGTTGGCCGGGCGGGGCCTCGGCGGAGTAGGGCCTCCGCCTCGGTGCCGGCGGGGTCCTCTGCCTCGTTGTTGGCGCCGCGAGGCCTCGGTGGAGCAGGGCCTCGTCGACGCCAGCAGAGCAGGGACTCGTCGGAGCCGGCATTGTTCTCTGCCTCATTCTCGGTCTCGCCAAACAGCGCCTCACCCGCTTCATCACCCTCTTTGTAGGCGGCCACAACCTCCGCCATCCGCATGCGGTACCGCCAGTGCCCGAGGCGGCCCTTACAGGTGGACCGGTACGAGTCGAGTAGCGCCTCCTGCTCTGCCTGCTCCGCGGCGATCTGCTCCTCCGCCTGCAGGTGCTCCTGGAGGAGATGGTGGTTGTAGGCAGCGTCGGCCAGCCTGCGCCTCCCGGAACTGCTCCTCACGCTTCTGCCTCACAGTGTCCATGTATTGGGCATGGGCCTCGCCGATGGTCATGGTGCAATGCACCGACGAGGATGGTGCGGAGGAGGGTGTTGGCGCCGGATCGTCGACTACCATGTTCTCTATTGGGACGTCGTCGTCCTCCGGCTGGCTGCCGGCCAAGCAGTCGGCAGAAATGGCTGCCATCTCCTTGTGGTCCGTCGTCCGCCCATCCTGAAGAGGGCTGGAGTGCGAGGAAGCCATGGTGGGCAGTAGTGGTGTGGACAGGAGAAAGGGAACGGAGGCGGATGACTACGCTATGGCTGGTGCAGCAGTTTATATAGCAATGGTGGGCGGCGGAAGGACGAACATGTGGCGTGATACGTCTCCAACGTATCTATAACTTATGAAGTATTCATGCTATTATATTATCCATCTTGGATGTTTAATGGGCTTTATTATACACTTTTATATTATTTTTGGGACTAACCTATTAACCCAGAGCCCAATGCCAGTCTCTGTTTTTTCCCCTGTTTCAGTGTTTCGCAGAAAAGGAATATCAAACGGAGTCCAAACGGAATGAAACCTTCGGGAAAGTTATTTTTGGAACGGAAGCAATCTAAAAGACTTGGAGTATACGTAAGGGAAGTAACGAGGAAGGCACGAGGCAGGGGGCGCGCCTACCCCCCTGGGCGCGCCCTCCACCCTCGTGGGGCCCTCGTGGCTCCCCTTACCGACTTCTTTCGCCTATATATGTCCATATACCCTAAAAACATCGAAGAACAGAATAGATCGGGACTTCCGCTGCCGCAAGCCTCTGTAGCCACCAAAAACAAATCGGGACCCTGTTCCGGCACCCTGCCAGAGGGGGGATCCCTCATTGGTGGCCATCTTCATCATCCCGACGCTCTCCATGACGAGGAGGGAGTAGTTCACCCTCGGGGATGAGGGTATGTACCAGTAGCTGTGTGTTTGATCTCTCTCTCTCTCTCTCTCTCTCTCTCTCTCTCGTGTTCTTGAGGTGATACGATCTTGATGTATCGCGAGCTTTGCTACTATAGTTGGATCTTATGATGTTTCTCCCCCTCTACTCTCTTGTAATGAATTGAGTTTTCCCTTTGAAGTGATCTTATCGGATTGAGTCTTTAAGGATTTGAGAACACTTGATGTATGTCTTGCCGTGCTTATGTAACGCCCACGATGCGGCTATATCTCCCACATGTCGAGGCACGATTTAGAGGCATAACCGCATTGTGGTATTGTCGCAAGAAGGGTTATCTTCACACAATCCCATGTAATAAACAAGAATGGGATAACGAGAGTTGGCTTACAATCGCCACTTCACACAATACATAATTAATTCATACATCATCCAAAATCCACACATAGACCGACTACGGTCAAATCCAAATGAAAATAAGATAACCCCAAATGCTAGATCCCCGATCGTCCCAACTGGGCTCCACTACTGATCATCAGGAAAAGAAACATAGTAACGACCACGTTCCTCATTGAACTCCCACTTGAGCTCGGTTGCGTCATCTGCACTGGCATCGTCGGCACCTGCAACTATTTTGGTAGAATCTGTGAGTCACGAGGACTCACTAATCTCACACCCATGAGATCAAGACGATTTAAGCTTATAGGAAAGGATGGTGTAATGAGGTGGAGCTGCAGCAGGCACTAAGCATATATGGTGGCTAACATACGCAAGTGAGAGCGAGAAGAGAAGCAACGCCACGGTCGTGAAGCTAGAAATGATCAAGAAGTGATCCTGAAACTACTTACGTTCATGCATAACTCAAACCGTGTTCACTTCCCGGACTCCGCCGAGAACAGACCATCACGGCTACACACACGGTTGATGTATTTTAATTAAGTCGAGTGACAAGTTCTCTACAACTGGACATTAACAAATTCCCATCTGCCTCATAACCGCGGGCACGGCTTTCGAAAGATAATACCCTGCAGGGGTGTCCCAACTTAGCCCATCATAAGCTCTCACGGTCAACGAAGGATAAACCTTTTCCCGGAAAGACCCGATCAGTCTCGGAATCCCGGTTTACAAGACATTTCGACAATGGTAAAACAAGACCAGCAAAGCCGCCCGAATGTGCCGAGAAATCCCGATAGGAGGTGCACATATCTCGTTCTCAGGGCACACCAGATAAGCGAAGCCTACAGGTACCAACATAACCCAAGTTGCCAAGGAACGGTCCCGCACGGTGCTCTAGTTTGGACCAGCACTCAGAGGAACACTGGCCCGGGGGTTTAAATAAAGATGACCCTCAGGCTCGCGAAAACCCAAGGGAAAAGGCTTAGGTGGCAAATGGTAAAACCATGGTTGGGCCTTGCTGGAGGAGTTTTATTCAAGGCGAACTGTCAAGGGGGTCCCATAAATCACCCAACTGCGTAAGGAACGCAAACTCAGGGAACATAATACCGGTATGACGGAAACTAGGGCGGCGGGAGTGGAACAAAACACCAGGCATAAGGCCGAGCCTTCCACCCTTTACCAAATATATAGATGCATTAATTAAATAAGAGATATTGTGATATTCCAAAAATATCCATGTTCCAACATGGAACCAACTTCAACTTCACCTGCAACTAGCAACGCTATAAGAAGGGCTGAGCAAAAGCGGTAACTTAGCCAAACAACGGTTTGCTAGGAGAGGATGGTTAGATCCTTGACATGGCAATATGGGAGGCATGATATAGCAAGTGGTAGGTAGCGCAGCATAGCAATAGAGCGAACAACTAGCAAAGCAAAGATAGAAGTGATTTCGAGGGTATGGTCATCTTGCCTGCAAGGTTCTCAGAGTTGTCGAAAGCTTGATCCTCGTAAGTGTACTCGATAGGTTCCTCGTTCATGAACTCATCTCCCGGCTCTACCCACAACAAGAACACAAGCAATGGAACCACAATCAATCACGGGAAACGCACAAGCAACATGATGCAAAACATGTATGATATGCGAGATGTGTTATGCGATGCATATGCGTGCTCCGGAAGAAAAATGATGAACAAGGCAGTAACTTGGAAAACCAAGCATGCCACTGGAAAGATGAGATGGTTTCGGTCCAAATCGATATAAAGATCACCGGAAATGGATGCACGGTTTGCAAATGGCAAGAAAAACAAGAATGACATAAATCTGCGATTAACAGCAGGATAGCACTTAGAATACATCAAGAAACTATACTACAGCACTCCACCATAGCAACAAAGCATATGGCAGTAATCTACAGGAGATGCTTGCCAAAAGATGAACACTGAGCTACGGCTAGATCACAGCATAACAGGTTCAAACAAGCATGGCAAAAGTGCAAAAGATATCAGGTTCACAGACTTGGTGAAATTACTGGACATGGCAGAAACAGTATCAGGTAGCAATGTTCAGAGCAAGCAATCAACATGCTACAGGAACTTAACATAGCAAAACAAGGCATGGCATAATCTACTAAATGCATAGGACAAAAGTCCCTTATTGACCATAAGCCAAAAAGGACCAGAAGATATAATGGCAACCATGTAAACATAGCAAGTTTCGTTAACAGGTTACAGACTTGGCAGAAAACAGAGCATGGCAGAAACAGTATTATGAAGGCATCTTGGTGAGCTTGATTCACTCACCACAAAGCAATGCTTGACAAAACAAGCATACCTACAGCAAGATGGCATGTTTATGAAGCTATCCATGGCAAGAGAAAATACATAGCATGAATGGATCAACTACAACAGCCTTGGCGAAATTGAATAACACGTAAACAATCTTCCATGAACATTTTATAGCAAAAGTAGAGCAAGTTTAAGACATGCTAAGGCACCCCATAATTACAAACAGGGGCATGAATGGATAGAGCACAACTATATGTACAAAACATCCTTACTGAACATCACCAAAAGGAGCAGGGATCTCTCTGTAGCCACAAGGATACATAGCAACAAAATAACAGCAGTCACAGACTTAGCAAAATTACTAAGTCCCTGAAATCATAAACATCACGAATCCTAATTTGCATGCTTGTGCTAGTCACCACATCGATCACAAAAATACATGGCATACACCTCTGTAAAGATGGCATGGCATACATCAAAACACATATAGAGCTCATGCCCATAGGAAGCAGACATCAATAGCAACAAAAATAACAAATCCTCATGTTCTGATAAGTAACAGCAGGTAATAGCATATTAGCACTCTTGCACCAGAGATTTGGGCATCAAGATGGATTCAAACGAGCATGGTACAATGGAACAAAATGAAGAGCACCTCGAGGCGAACATTTTGATATATTACACGCATGAAACGGAGGTATATGCAGAGAGTTATGCCGTGATGAAGTATGCAACAGAATATGAAAATAATCGGGACTTGGAGAAAAATCAGAGGGGGAAACAGAAGTCAACCCTCTCGTTGGATCAGATCGGGATCCGGCTCGGGCTCGCCGTGGCTCGAAGTTCACCGGAGATGGAGCCGCGGTGGTCGGAGGAAGGACAGGTAGGACGGGGGAAGCTGGGGGGGCGAGATTCGGCCGGGCTTGGGCTCCCGCGACCGGATCCGGCGATGGCGGCGGCGGAGCTCCGGCGATGGCGGCGGCGGAGCTCCGGCGAAGGAGCTCGGGCACGGGCGCGGAGAACGGCGGCGCGGG
>NC_057811.1:448056296-448065728 GCF_018294505.1 Triticum aestivum | reverse complement strand
GGCGGCGCGCGCGGCGTACAGGCGCCACGTGGCGGCTACGGATAGGGTGAGGGGTGGCGGCGGACGTGTCCGGCGGCTGAGGAAGAAGCGTCCGGCCGCGCGGAGGGGAAATGATCTAGGGTTTGATCCGAAAATTCGGAGGGGGAGGTGTTTTTATAGGTAGAGGGAGCTAGGAGACTCCAAATGGAGTGCGGTTTTCGCCCACACGATCGTGATCGAACGACCTAGAGCATGGAGGTGACTTAGATGGGTTTTGGGCTGTTTGGAGGGGGGGTTTGCTGCAACACACAAAAGGACTTTGCGGTTACCCGGTTAACCGTTGGAGCATCAAACGACCTCCAAATGGCACGAAACTAGACAGGTGGCCTACCGGTGGTATACCAAGGCCACTTGACAAGACTCGGTCCATTCCGAGAACGTTCAACACCCGCTCACGAAAAGAAACAAGAGGGGGGTGCGCCGGTGCATGTGGGAGTGCCGGATGGAAAAACGGACAAGGGGAAAATGCTCGGATGCATGAGACGAACACGTATGCAAATGAGATGCACATGATGACATGATATGAGATGCATGACACGAACAAAATGCAAAAGGAAAGACAAAGCCCGACCACGAAGGGAATATCATAACACATAGCCGAATATGGCAAGAGTTGGAGTTACAAATATGGAAAGTTACATCCGGGGTGTTACAACACTCCACCACTACGAGAGGATCTCGTCCCGAGATCTAGGACTGAAAGAACTCCGGATATTCGGAACGGAGATGGCCCTCGCGTTCCCAGGTGGCTTCTCGGTCGGAATGGTGCGACCACTTCACTTTCAGGAATTTGATTGACTTGTTGCGAGTCTTGCGCTCAGTTTCTTCAAGAATAGCAACGGGGTGCTCATGGTAAGACAGATCTTCCTAGAGGTCAATCTCTTCGAAGTTGATGGTGCGCTCAGGCGTCTTGAAGCACTTGCGAAGCTGTGACACGTGGAACACATCGTGCACCTTCGCGAAGTTGGAGGGAAGCTCAAGTTGATAGGCGAGGTCGCCTCTTTTACCAATGATCTTGAAAGGACCCACATATCTAGGGGCAAGCTTCCCTTTGATGCCGAAGCGACGAGTGCCTTTCATTGGAGAGACGCGGAGGTAGACATGGTCTCCGATCTCGAAAGCCAAATCACGGTGCTTACTATCATAGTAACTCTTCTGGCGCGATTGCACGGCTTTGAGATTTTCACGGATGACTTTACACATTTCTTCAGCCTCTGTGATTAAGTCGTTGCCAAGAAGTTGGCGTTCACCAGTCTCTGACCAATTGAGAGGAGTACGGCACTTTCTGCCATAGAGAATCTCGAATGGGGCCTTTCCCGAACTCGCTTGGAAGCTGTTGTTGTAGGAGAATTCGGCATATGGAAGACAATCTTCCCATTTCATGCCAAAGGAAATGACACAAGCCCTGAGCATATCTTCAAGGATTTGATTGACTCGCTCGACTTGGCCACTAGTTTGAGGATGGAAAGCTGTGCTCAAGCGAATGTTGGTGCCCATGGCCTTCTGGAAGGAGTCCCGGAACTTAGAAGTGAAGATGCTTCCACGATCTGACGAAATCAATTGTGGAATGCCGTGCAAGGAAACAATCCTGGAGGTGTATAGCTCTGCCAACTGAGCTGCTGTGATTGATTCTTTGATTGGAAGGAAATGAGCCACTTTAGTAAGCTTGTCAATGACAACGAAGATAGCATCATTTCCGCGCTTGGACTTTGGAAATCCAGTCACGAAGTGCATTTCGATATGATCAAACTTCCATTCTGGGATAGCAAGAGGTTTGAGGAGACCAGCTGGTCGTTGGTGTTCTGCTTTCACCCTTCGACAGACATCACATTCGTTCACGAATTGAGCGATTTCTCGCTTCATTCGAGTCCACCGATACGACTGCTTGAGGTCATGGTACATCTTCGTACTTCTAGGATGAATGGAAAGAAGAGAATTGTGCGCCTCGTTCATAATGACTTTCGTTAGATCACCTTTAGGAACCACAATCTGGTCCTCGAAGAATAAAGTGTCTCTGTCATCAATGCGATAACACTTGTATTTGGAAAGACCCTTGTCGATACCACGTTTCACCTTCTTCACCATGGTGTCCAGGAGTTGTGCCTCACGAATTTGATCTTCCAAAGTAGGAGAGTCTATGAGGTTGGCAAGAAAGCCTTGAGGAACAACTCAGCTTGCGGAAAGCTTCACAAAGACCCGGTTGGAATGGCTTGAGAATTAAGCTGTTGCAATAAGCCTTCCTGCTCAAAGCATCTTCAATGACATTGGCTTTGCCTGGAGTATATTCAATACTCAGATTGTACTCTTGAATCATTTCGACCCATCGAGTTTTCCTGAGGTTGAGGTTGGGCTGCGTGAAGATGTACTTGAGACTCTTGTGATCGGTGAATATGTCCACTTTCCTTCCCAACAAGAGATGTCTCCATGTTATTAATGCATGGACAACTGCCGCCAACTCAAGATCGTGAGTGGGATAGTTCTTTTCGTTGGGCTTCAACTGACGAGAGGTATAGGCCACAACTTTCTTCTCTTGCATTAACACAGCACCGAGACCTTGAAGAGAAGCATCACAGAAAACTTCGAATGGCTTGGATTCGTCAGGAGGAGTTAAGACAGGAGCTGTGACGAGTTTCTCTTTGAGAGTGTTGAAAGCAACGTCACACTCAGGAGACCAGACATACTTCACATGCTTCTGGAGGAGGTTGGAAAGAGGCTTTGCAATCTTAAAGAAATTCTCAACGAATCTTCGGCAATAGCTTGCAAGACCAAGAAAACCGCGAAGCTGCTTGATATTCTGAGGAGGTTCCCAATTCACAATTGCGGACACCTTCTCAGGATTAACAGCGATGCCCTTGCCAGAGATGATATGACCAAGGTAAAGAACTTCATCAAGCCAAAACTCACATTTGGAAAACTTTGCATAGAATTGATACTCTCTGAGCTTATCGAGCACCAATCGCAAATGTTTGGCATGATCCTTCTTATTCTTGGAGAAGATCCAGATATCATTGAGATACACCAGGACGAATTCATTGGTATAGGGGTTGAAGATGAAATTCATCTTTCGAGAGAATGTTGGAGGAGCATTGACAAGGCCGAAAGACATGACAGTATATTCATAAGAACCAAAGCTTGTTCTGAATGCTCTCTTGGTAATATCTTCTTCACGAATGCGAATCTGATGATAACCCATACGAAGGTCAAGTTTGGAGAATACTTTAGCACCTTTGAGTTGCTCGAATAGCTCATTGATGTTGGGAAGTGGATACTTGTTCTTGATTGTCTTCTTGTTCAATGGACGGTAGTCGACACAAAGTCGGTCTGTGCCATCCTTCTTTTGGACAAAAAGAACACCACAACCCCACGGAGATGAACTCGGTCTGATCAAACCTAGACGCTCTTGTTCATCGAGCTGTTTCTTCAATTCCTTCAGCTCCTTGGGTCGAAGCTTGTAAGGACGCTTGCAAACTGGTTCAGTGCCAGGCTCAAGATCGATAACGAACTCAACTGGCCAGTGAGGAGGCATACCCGGAAGTCTTCTGGAAAGACATCTTGGTACTCACAAACGACTGGAATTTGAGAGATGGCATTCAATTTGCCCTTCTCATTGAGAGAAAACAACCGAATGATTTCATCATGAGCGGCATAAATGATAACATCCTCAGACGAGTGTGTCAATTGAATTTCCCTGGCAGCACAATCAAGTTGAGCCTTGTGCTTAGAAAGCCAGTCCATCCCGAGAATTAGATCAATATCCGAGTCACCAAGAACAATTGGAGAAGACAGAAATTTATAGTTCCCCATCTTGATGGAAACATCCGGAACCATCGAGTTGGCTCTCATTGACTTCCCCGGAGAAACAACACCCAATGGTTTATCCAGGTAAGACCAAGTAAAATCATTCTTTGCAAAGAACGATCTTGGCATGAAACAAAGCGATGCACCAGTATCAAATAAGACTTTTGTAGGAATATCATTAACTGAGAGATTACCCATTATCACATCAGTAGATTCCTCCGCTTGAGCTGCATTCATCATGTTCACCTTAGCAGACTTGGGATTATGCTTGACCACTGCATTGCTGGAAGATCTCACGGGAGGAGGAGGCGGAAGGCGCCTTTGATTGAAACACTTGTTAGCATAGTGACCTTTCTGCTGACACTTGTTGCAAGTCACCTCCGAGAGTGGACGATGATAAGGAGCATTCGACTTTGGAGCTTGATTCTGAGACTTGTTCTGATAGCCAGAGTTGGAAGAGTGGGAAGATCCATGGCCACCTTTGTTCTTCTGCTGGTAAGGCTGACGAAACGGAGGAGGAGGCGACAACCAGAACTTCTGTTGCTTAGCAGCCACTAGTGAGGAAGAAGAAGACTGAACTGCGTCCCTGACTCTCTTCTTAGAAGCCTCACACTTGAGCTGAGCAGCCTCTTGCTTCAATGCCATATTGTAGAAATCATCATACTTGGTCGGCTCAAAAAGCACGAGAGGTAATTGCAGATCTTCTCTGAGGCCACCTCTGAATTGATAGATCATGCTCCTTTCATCAGGAACGTCTTGCTTAGCGAAGCGAGCGAGTTTCTGAAACTGAGTAATGTATTGATACACGGACATGTTGCCTTGCTTGAGATTGCGGAACTCCTCACGCTTACTCTCAACAACACTTTGTGGAATGTGGTGAGCTTTGAAGTCCCGACAGAAGTCAGTCCAAGTGATCACACGACCTCCTCTGGAATCTTTGTATTGTTGATACCACTCGGCAGCTTGATCCTTGAGTTGAAAAGAAGCGAACTTGACAAAGTCCTTAGGCCTGACATTGCTACATTCAAAATGCTTGTTGATGTCCACGAGCCAATCATCGGCATCTGTGGCCTCGGCACAGTAGCTGAAAGACTTGGGCTGATTTGCGAGAAACTAATTGAGGGTAGCGAAGTGAGTCTGATTGTTGCCTTGGCCTTGATTTCCTTGATTGCCTTGCCCTTGGGTGCGTTCTTGCAAGAGTTGCAAAATCATCTGAGCATTGGCGTTGGTGGCTGCCATGATAGCTTGCCATTCCTCCGGAGGCGGAGGTGGTGGCGGAGGGTTCGCCTGACTCCCTTCATTGCGTTCCGGATTCTGACGCGTTGGCGGAGCCATCCTGAAGAGGGTGACATCCGTTAGCATCTTGATAGACAGATAGGCAAATTGAATCAACGGATAGAAATTGCAACATATAGTCTTCACAATAAACATTCGAACGAGGATGAACGAATGAATTCCATAGTAAATCATCACACTTCCATTAAGGTGAGAAGCCACTTGATAAGAGATTGATGAATAAAATAAAAAGGTACGAGTGGAACAAATAAATGGTAAGGATTACCCAATCACAAACCAAATATCTGCGGGAAGAAATGCTAAGAGCTACTTGAATCCCACCTATAAACTCCCGAAACTTTCTGGTTATGCAATCTGGTGTTGGGGATACAGGGGACACCAAATATATCACCCAAACTAGCAATCCCTAGATCCAGTTGTATCCATCCGTCAACACATAACCAAGAAACCTTCGGAAATCGTGTACCTCAACCTTCGAAAAGCATCCGTTATACGAGTTATGGCAATACTCCCGAACTCCCGCCCCAGTACTGGGTGGCGTCGAGGTAATCTCACCAACAACTGCATAAAAGAGATTTTCGATGTCGGCGAAACTCAGGTATTCCAGAACTGCAACAATAAAATTGTGACGACAACACCTCGGAGCTCAACTCCCCGGGACACTGCCACAACCCCGAAATGTCAGGAGGCACCAAGAACAATGTTCTCGTCACAAAACCATCGGAACGATTCTAAGATACCCCCGTGATCCTAAAAAAAATTTAGTGAAATTTGAGGAGAAAAGAGTCAAAACTTCTACGTCAGGAGACCTCACCAGAGTGACGAAGGGACTGAGGAGTAAAAAGAATCCTACTCTCCGATATATATAATCCTAAGACTCAAAACATTTTTGTTCTAGACTCAACAACGCCAGTGATTCGATCAAGCAGGGGGCTCCTAAGTCGGGGATGGCTCTGATTACCAACTTGTAACGCCCACGATGCGGCTATATCTCCCACGTGTCGAGGCACGACTTAGAGGCATAACCGCATTGTGGTATTGTCGCAAGAAGGGTTATCTTCACACAATCCCATGTAATGAACAAGAATGGGATAACGAGAGTTGGCTTACAATCGCCACTTCACACAATACATAATTAATTCATACATCATCCAAAATCCACACATAGACCGACTACGGTCAAATCCAAATGAAAATAAGATAACCCCAAATGCTAGATCCCCGATCGTCCCAACTGGGCTCCACTACTGATCATCAGGAAAAGAAACATAGTAACGACCACGTTCCTCATCGAACTCCAACTTGAGCTCGGTTGCGTCATCTGCACTGGCATCGTCGGCACCTGCAACTGTTTTGGAAGAATCTGTGAGTCACGAGGACTCAGCAATCTCACACCCGCGAGATCAAGACTATTTAAGCTTATAGGAAAGGATGGTGTAATGAGGTGGAGCTGCAGCAGGCACTAAGCATATATGGTGGCTAACATACGCAAGTGAGAGCGAGAAGAGAAGCAACGCCACAGTCGTGGAAGCTAGAAATGATCAAGAAGTGATCCTGAAACTACTTACGTTCATGCATAACTCAAACCGTGTTCACTTCCCGGACTCCGCCGAGAAGAGACCATCACGGCTACACACACGATTGATGTATTTTAATTAAGTCGAGTGACAAGTTCTCTACAACCGGACATTAACAAATTCCCATCTGCCTCATAACCGCGGGCACGGCTTTCGAAAGATAATACCCTGCAGGGGTGTCCCAACTTAGCCCATCATAAGCTCTCACGGTCAACGAAGGATAAACCTTCTCCCGGAAAGACCCGATCAGTCTCGGAATCCCGGTTTACAAGACATTTCGACAATGGTAAAACAAGACCAGCAAAGCCGCCCGAATGTGCCGAAAAATCCCGATAGGAGCTGCACATATCTCGTTCTCAGGGCACACCGGATAAGCGAAGCGTACAGGTACCAACATAACCCAAGTTGCCAAGGGACGGTCCCGCACGGTGCTCTAGTTTGGACCAGCACTCAGAGGAACACTGGCCCCGGGTTTAAATAAAGATGACCCTCGGGCTCACGAAAACCCAAGGGAAAAGGCTTAGGTGGCAAATGGTAACACCAAGGTTGGGCCTTGCTGGAGGAGTTTTATTCAAGGCGAACTATCAAGGGGGTCCCATAAATCACCCAACCGCGTAAGGAACGCAAACTCAAGGAACATAATACCGGTATGACGGAAACTAGGGCGGCAAGAGTGGAACAAAACACCAGGCATAAGGCCGAGCCTTCCACCCTTTACCAAATATGTAGATGCATTAATTAAATAAGAGATATTGTGATATTCCAAAAATATCCATGTTCCAACATGGAACCAACTTCAACTTCACCTGCAACTAGCAACGCTATAAGAAGGGCTGAGCAAAAGCGGTAACTTAGCCAAACAACGGTTTGCTAGGAAAGGATGGTTAGAAGCTTGACGTGGCAATATGGGAGGCATGATATAGCAAGTGGTAGGTAGCGCAGCATAGCAATAGAGCGAACAACTAGCAAAGCAAAGATAGAAGTGATTTCGAGGGTATGGTCATCTTGCCTGCAAGGTTCTCAGAGTTGTCGAAAGCTTGATCCTCGTAAGCGTACTCGACAGGTTCCTCGTTCACGAACTCATCTCCCGGCTCTACCCACAGCAAGAACACAAGCAATGGAAATACAATCAACCACGGGAAATGCACAAGCAACATGATGCAAAACATGTTTGATATGCGAGATGTGGTATGCGATGCATATGCGTGCTCCGGAAGAAAAATGATGAACAAGGCAGTAACTTGGCAAACCAAGCTTGCCACTGGAAAGATGAGATGATTTCGGTCGAAATCGATATAAAGATCACCGGAAACGGATGCACGGTTTGCAAATGGCAAGCATAACAAGAATGACATAAATCTGCGATTAACAGCAGGATAGCACATAGAATACATCAAGAAACTATGCTACAACACTCCAACATAGCAGCAAAGCATATGGCAGTAATCTACAGGAGATGCTTGCCAAAAGATGAACACTGAGCTATGGCTAGATCACAGAATACCAGGTTCAAACAAGCATGGCAACAGTGCAAAAGATATCAGGTTCACAGACTTGGTGAAATTACTGAACATGGCAGAAACAGCATCAGGTAGCAATGTTCAGAGTAAGCAATCAACATGCTACAGGAACTTCACATAGCAAAACAAGGCATGGCATAATCTACTAAATGCATAGGACAAAAGTCCCTTACTGACCATAAGCCAAAAAGGAGCAGAAGATATGATGGCAACCATGTAAACATAGCAAGTTTCGTTAACAGGTTTCAGACTTGGCAGAAAACAGAGCATGGCAGAAACAGTATTATGAAGGCATCTTGGTGAGCTTGATTCACTCACCACAAAGCAATGCATGACAAAAACAAGCATACCTACAGCACGATGGCATGTTTATGGAGCTATCCATGGCAAGAGCAAATACATTGCATGAATGGATCAACTACAACAACCTTGGCAAAATTGAATAACACGTAAACAATCTGCCAGGAACATTTTATAGCAAAAGTAGAGCAAGTTTGAGACATGCTAAGGCACTATATAATTACAAACAGGAGCATGAATGGATAGAGCACAACTATATCTACAAAACATCCTTAGTGAACATCACCAAAAGGAGCATGGATCTCTCTGTAGCCACAAGGATACATAGCAACAAAATAACAGTAGTCGCAGACTTAGCAATATTACTGAGTCATTGAAATCAGAAACATCACGAAGCCTAGTTTGTATGCTTGTGCTAGTGACCACATAGATCACAAAAATACATGGCATACACCTATGTAAAGATGGCATGGAATACATCAAAACACATGTAGAGCTCATGCCCATAAGAAGCACACATCAATAGCAACAAAAATAACAAATCCTCATGTTCTGATAAGTAACAGCAGGTAACAGCATATTAGCACTCTTGCACCAGAGATTTGGGCGTCAAGATGGATTCAAACGAGCATGGCATAATGGAACAAAATGAAGAGCACCTCGAGACGAACATTTTGATATATTACACGCACGAAACGGAGCTATATGCAGAGAGTTATGCCATGATGAAGTATGCATCAGAATATGAAATTAATCGGCACTTAGAGAACTTCAGAGGGGGAAACAGAAGTCAACCCTCTCGTTGGATCGGATCGGGATCCGGCTCGGGCTCGCCGTGGCTCGAAGTTCACCGGAGATGGAGCTGCGGTGGTCGGAGGAAGGAGAGGTAGGACGGGGGAAGC
>NC_057811.1:447999164-448055783 GCF_018294505.1 Triticum aestivum | reverse complement strand
GGCGCGCACGGCGTATGGGCGCCACGTGGCGGCTGCGGATAGGGCGAGGGGCGGCGGCGGACATGTCCGGCGGCTGAGGAAGAAGCGTCCGGCCACGCGGAGGGGAAATGATCTAGGGTTTGATCCGAAAATTCGGAGGGGGAGGTGTTTTTATAGGTAGAGGGAGCTAGGAGACTCCAAATGGAGTGCAGTTTTTGCCCCCACGATTGTGATCGAACGACCTAGAGCATGGAGGTGACTTAGATGGGTTTTGGGCTGTTTGGAGGCGGGTTTTGCTGCAACATACAAAAGGACTTTCCGGTTACCCGGTTAACCATTGGAGCATCAAACGACCTCCAGATGGCACGAAACTAGACAGGTGGCCTACCGGTGGTATACCAAGGCCACTTGACAAGACTCGGTCCATTCCGAGAACGTTCAACACCCGCTCACGAAAAGAAACAAGAGGGGGGTGCGCCGGTGCATGTGGGAGTGCCGGATGGAAAAACGGACAAGGGGAAAATGCTCGGATGCATGAGACGAACACGTATGCAAATGAGATGCACATGATGACATGATATGAGATGCATGACACGAACAAAATGCAAAACGAAAGAAAAAAGCCGACCTTGAAGGGAATATGATAACACATAGCCGAAAATGGCAAGAGTTGGAGTTACAAATATGGAAAGTTACATCCGGGGTGTTACAACACTCCACCACTACGAGAGGATCTCGTCCTGAGATCTAGGACTGAAAGAAATCCGGATATTCGGAACGGAGATGGTCCTCGCGTTCCCAGGTGGCTTCTTGGCCGGAATGGTGCGACCACTTCACTTTCAGGAATTTGATTGACTTGTTGCGAGTCTTGCGCTCAGTTTCTTGAAGAATAGCAACGGGGCGCTCATGGTAAGACAGATCTTCCTGGAGGTCAATCTCTTCGAAGTTGATGGTGCGCTCAGGCGTCTTGAAGCACTTGCGAAGCTGTGACACGTGGAACACATCGTGCACCTTCGCGAAGTTGGAGGGAAGCTCAAGTTGATAGGCGAGGTCGCCTCTTTTACCAATGATCTTGAAAGGACCCACGTATCTAGGGGCAAGCTTCCCTTTGATACCGAAGCGACGAGTGCCTTTCATTATAGAGACGCGGAGGTAGACATGGTCTCCGATCTCGAAAGCCAAATCATGGTGCTTACTATCATAGTAACTCTTCTGGCACGATTGCGCGGCTTTGAGATTTTCACGGATGACTTTACACATTTCTTCAGCCTTTGTGATTAAGTCGTTGCCAAGAAGTTGGCGTTCACCAGTCTCTGACCAATTGAGAGGAGTACGGCACTTTCTGCCATAGAGAATCTCGAATGGGGCCTTGCCCGAACTCGCTTGGAAGCTGTTGTTGTAGGAGCATTCGGCATATGGAAGACAATCTTCCCATTTCATGCCAAAGGAAATGACACAAGCCCTGAGCATATCTTCAAGGATTTGATTGACTCGCTCGACTTGGCCACTAGTTTGAGGATGGAAAGCTGTGCTGAAGTGAATGTTGGGGCCCATGGCCTTCTGGAAGGAGTCCCAGAACTTAGAAGTGAAGATGCTTCCACGATCTCACGAAATCAATTGTGGAATGCCGTGCAAGGAGACAGTCCTGGAGGTGTATAGCTCTGCCAACTGAGCTGTTGTGGTTGATTCTTTGATTGGAAGGAAATGAGCCACTTTAGTAAGCTTGTCAATGACAACGAAGATAGCATCATTTCCGCGCTTGGACTTTGGAAATCCAGTCACGAAGTCCATTTCGATATGATCAAACTTCCATTCTGGGATAGCAAGAGGTTGGAGGAGACCAGCTGGTCGTTGGTGTTCTGCTTTCACCCTTCGACAGGCATCACATTCGTTCACGAATTGAGCGATTTCTCGCTTCATTCGAGTCCACCAATACGACTGCTTGAGGTCATAGTACATCTTCGTACTTCCAGGATGAATGGAAAGAAGAGAATTGTGCGCCTAGTTCATAATGACTTTCCTTAGATCACCTTTAGGAACCACAATCCGGTCCTCGAAGAATAAAGTGTCTCTGTCATCAATGCGATAACACTTGTATTTGGAAAGACCCTTGTCGATACCACGTTTCACCTTCTTCACCATGGTGTCCAGGAGTTGTGCCTCACGAATTTGATCTTCCAAAGTAGGAGAGGCTATGAGGTTGGCAAGAAAGCCTTGAGGAACAACTCATCTTGCGGAAAGCTTCACAAAGACCCGGTTGGAATGGCTTGAGAATTAAGCTGTTGCAATAAGCCTTCCTGCTCAAAGCATCTGCAATGACATTGGCTTTGCCTGGAGTATATTCAATACTCGGATTGTACTCTTGAATCATTTCGACCCATCGAGTTTGCCTGAGGTTAAGGTTGGGCTGCGTGAAGATGTACTTGAGACTCTTGTGATCGGTGAATATGTCCACTTTCCTTCCCAACAAGAGATGTCTCCATGTTATTAATGCATGGACAACTGCCGCCAACTCAAGATCGTGAGTGGGATAGTTCTTTTCGTTGGGCTTCAACTGACGAGAGGTATAGGCCACAACTTTCTTCTCTTGCATTAACACAGCACCGAGACCTTGAAGAGAAGCATCACAGAAAACTTCGAATGGCTTGGATTCGTCAGGAGGAGTTAAGACAGGAGCTGTGACGAGTTTCACTTTGAGAGTGTTGAAAGCAACGTCACACTCAGGAGACTAGACATACTTCACATGCTTCTGGAGGAGGTTGGAAAGAGGCTTTGCAATCTTAAAGAAATTCTCAACGAATCTTCGGCAATAGCTTGCAAGACCAAGAAAACTGCGAAGCTGCTTGACATTCTGAGGAGGTTCCCAATTCACAATTGCGGACACCTTCTCGGGATTAACAGCGATGCCCTTGGAAGAGATGATATGACCAAGGTAAAGAACTTCATCAAGCCAAAACTCACATTTGGAAAACTTCGCATAGAATTGATACTCTCTGAGCTTGTCGAGCACCAATCGCAAATGTTTGGCATGATCCTTCTTATTCTTGGAGAAGACCAAGATATCATCGAGATACACCAAGACGAATTCATTGGTATAGGGGTTGAGGATGAAATTCATCATTCGAGAGAATGTTGGAGGAGCATTGAAAAGGCCGAAAGACATGACAGTATATTCATAAGAACCAAAGCTTGTTCTGAATGTTGTCTTGGGAATATCTTCTTCACGAATGCGAATCTGATGATAACCCATACGAAGGTCAAGTTTGGATAATACTTAAGCACCTTTGAGTTACATCCGGGGTGTTACAGCTTATCTCTGGTGACAATGGGATATCACGTGATCCACTTGATGTATGTTTTGGTGATCAACTTGCGGGTTCCGCCCATGAACCTATGCATAGGGGTTGGCACACATTTTCGTCTTGACTCTCCGGTAGAAACTTTGGGGCACTCTTTGAAGTACTTTGTGTTGGTTTGAATAGATGAATCTGAGATTGTGTGATGCATATCGTATAATCATACCCACGGATACTTGAGGTGACATTGGAGTATCTAGGTGACATTAGGGTTTTGGTTGATATGTTTCTTAAGGTGTTATTCTAGTACGAACTCTTGAATAGATCGATCTGAAAGAATAACTTTGAGGTGGTTTTGTACCCTACAATAATCTCTCCGTTTGTTCTTTGCTATTAGTGACTTTGGAGTGACTCTTTGTTGCATGTTGAGGGATAGTTATATGATCCAATTATGTTATTATTGTTGAGAGAACTTGCACTAGTGAAAGTATGAACCCTAGGCCTTGTTTCAAAGCATTGCAATACCGTTTGTGCTCACTTTTATCATTAGTTACCTTGCTGTTTTTATATTTTCAGATTACAAATACCCATATCTACCATCCATATTGCACTTGTATCACCATCTCTTCGCCGAACTAGTGCACCTATACAATTTACCATTGTATTGGGTGTGTTGGGGACACAAGAGACTCTTTGTTATTTGGTTGCAGGGTTGTTTGAGAGTGACCATCTTCATCCTACGCCTCCCACGGATTGATAAACCTTAGGTTATCCACTTGAGGGAAATTTGCTACTGTCCTACAAACCTCTGCACTTGGAGGCCCAACAACGTCTACAAGAAGAAGGTTCTGTAGTAGACATCAAGCTCTTTTCTGGCGCCATTGTCGGGGAGGCTTGGTAAGCGCCACTCACACCCCGTCAACTAAGCTCTTTTCTGGCGCCGTTGCCGGGGAGGTGAGTGCTTGAAGGTATATATTTAGATCTTGCAATCGAATCTTTTAGTTTCTTGTTTTATCACTAGTTTAGTTTATAAAAGAAAACTACAAAAAATGGAATTAAGGGTGCCTCATATGCTTCATCTTTTTAATGTCTTTCGTGAAAATGATGGGAAGGAAAATTGTGCTCAAGTACTAGAAGAAGAATTACATAGAATGCTTGGCATAAAATATGAGCATGATTGCAATGTTGTTAGTATGAATTCTTTGAATACCCATGATTCTAATGATATGCAAAGCCACAAGCTTAGGGATGCTATGTTTGATGAAGATGATATGTTTAGTCCCCCAAGTTTTGATGAGCAAATTTATTATGATGAAAGCATGCCTCCTATTTATGATGATTATTGTGATGACACGTATGCTATAAAGAATAAAGATAACCATGAAACTTGTCGTCATGATTTTAATTTTCAATTGGATTATGCTCTACATGATAGTAATTTTGTTGAGTTTTCTCCCGAGTTCACTATTGATGAGAATAAATTTGCTTATGTGGAGAGTAATAAAAATTCTATGCTAGTAGATCATGAAAAGAATGCTTTAGGTGCTGGTTATATTGTTGAATTCATTCATGATGCTACTGAAAATTATTATGAGGGAGGAATATATGCTTGTAGGAATTGCAATAATATCAAGTTTCCTCTCTATGTGCTTAAAGTTTTGAAGTTATGCTTGTTTTACCTTCCTATGCAAGTTCATTTTTGTTCCCATAAGTTGTTTGGCCACAAAATCCCTATGCATAGGAAGTGGGTTAGACTTAAATGTGCTAGTCATATTCTTCATGATGCTCTCTTTATGTTTCAATTCTTATCTTTTATGCGATCATCATTGAAATCATCATGCCTAGCTAGGGGCGTTAAACGTAAGCGCTTGTTGGGAGGCAACTCAATTTTATTTTTGTTTCTTGCTTTTTGGTTCTGATTAGTAATAAATATTTGATCTAGCCTCTGGTTAGATGTGGTTTTATGTTTTAATTAGTGTTTATTCCAAGTAAGACCTATAGGATCTTCTTGGATGATAGTTATTTGATCTTGCTGAAAATTCCAGAAACTTTCTGTTCACGAAAACAATTGTTTAAAATCACCAGAACGTGATAAAATACTGATTACAATTGCAGGATATCAATAATAAAATTATCTAGGTCTTCCCATTTTGGTAGAATATTTTGAGTTCCAGAAGTTTGCGTTAGTTACAGATTACTACAGACTGTTCTGTTTTTGACAGATTCTGTTTTTCGTGTGTTGTTTGCTTATTTTGATGAATCTATGGCTGATAAATAGTTTATAAACCATAGAGAAGTTGGAATACAGTAGGTTTAACACCAATATAAATAAAGAATGAGTTCATTACAGTACCTTCAAGTGGTGTTTTGTTTTCTTTCGCTAACGGAGCTCACAAGATTTTCTGTTAAGTTTTGTGTTGTGAAGTTTTCAAGTTTTGGGTAAAGATTCGATGGACTATGAAATAAGGAGTGGCAAGAGCCTAAGCTTGGGGATGCCCAAGGCACCCCAAGGTAATATTCAAGGACAACCAAGAGCCTAAGCTTGGGGATGCCCCGGATGGCATCCCCTCTTTCGTCTTCGTTCATCGGTAATTTTACTTGGAGCTATATTTTTATTCACCACATGATATGTGTTTTGCTTGGAGCGTCGTTTTATTTTCTTTAGCTTTGCTTGCTGTTTGAATAAAATACTAAGATCTGAAATTCTTAAATGAGAGAGGGTCTTCACATAACTACATAATTATTTAACTACTCATTGATCTTCACTTATATCTTTTTGGAGTAGTTTGTCATTTACTCGTGTGCTTCACTTATATCCTATGAGTAAATGGTTGAATGAATTGAATATCATAAATCTGAAATTATATATGTTTCGTATGCTTATCCTATGGGGAGTAATGACTTTACATATAAGAAGTAGAGGTGGTAAATTTATTGAAGGTTAGCAAGCATTGTATTGGTCACTTGAACAATTCATGAAAGAATATTGAAGGAAGAGAGATTTCACATATAAATATACTATCTTGGACATCTTTTGTAATTTTGAGCACTCATTAAAATATGACATGTTAAAAGGTTGATGTTGGACAAGGAAGACAACGTAATGGGTTATGTTTTCTTATATCCGAAATAAAGTATATTGTCATGGATCGCCCAACACGTTGAGCTTGCCTTTCCCCCTCATGCTAGCAAAATTCTTTGCACCAAGTAGAGATACTACTTGTGCTTCCAAACATCCCTTAAACCAGTATTGCCATGAGAGTCCACCATACCTACCTATGGATTGAGTAAGATCCTTCAAGTAACTTGTCATCGGTGCATGCAATAAAAATTGCTCTTTAAATATGTATGATCTTTTAGTGTGGAGAAAATAAGCTTTATACGATCTTGTGATATGGAAGCAATAAAAGCGACGGATAGCATAATAAAGGTCCCTATCACAAGTGGCAATATAAAGTGATGTTCCCTCGCATTAAGATTTCGTGCATCCAACTATAAAAGTGCATGGCAACCTCTGCTTCCCTCTGCGAAGGGCCTATCTTTTATTCTTGTCTTTTACCTTATGCAAGAGTCATGGTGATCTTCACCTTTCCTTTCTACATTTTATCCTTTGGCAAGCACATTGTGTTGGAAAGATTCTGATATACATATCCAATTGGATGTAAGGCATCATGAGCTATTATTGTTGACATTACCCTTGAGGTAAAAGGTTGGGAGGTGAATCTATAAGCCCCTATCTTTCTCTGTGTCTGATTAAAACTTTGAACCCATAAATATCGCGTGAGTGTTAGCAATTGTGAAAAACTAAATGATAGTTGAGTATGTGGAGTTTGCTAAATCAAAGCTCTAACATAGACTTCCTGAAAATAAGATGAATTGTAATTGTTTGATGACTAATAACACGGTTTTTTAGTTTTCAAGAAGGTTTATGATCTATACTTTAACATGTGAATAGCTTGTTACTTGATCATGAGAAGCAATATGAGATGAGCTACTGTTATGATCTATAATGATGCTAGAAAAGGTGATTGAAATTATCATTGATCAAACCCTGTGCACCTGCTAGCATTCACACTTCATAAATTATTTCTATTATCATTTACCTACTCGAGGACGAGCAGGAATTGAGCTTGGGGATGCTGATACGTCTCCAACGTATCTATAATTTATGAAGTATTCATGCTATTATATTATCCATCTTGGATGTTTAATGGGCTTTATTATACACTTTTATATTATTTTTGGGACTAACCTATTAACCCAGAGCCCAGTGCAAGTTTCTGTTTTTCCCCTGTTTCAGTGTTTCACAGAAAAGAAATATCAAACGGAGTCCAAACAGAATGAAACCTTCGGGAAAGTTATTTTTGGAACGGAAGCAATCTAGTAGACTTGGAGTATACGTAAGGGAAGCAACGAGGAAGGCATGAGGCAGGGGGTGTGCCTACCCCTGGGCGCGCCCTCCACCCTCGTGGGGCCCTCGTTGCTCCCCTTACCGACTTCTTTCGCCTATATATGTCCATATACCTAAAAACATTGAAGAACAGAATAGATCGGGAGTTCCGCTGCCACAAGCCTCTGTAGCCGCCAAAAACCAATCGGGACCCTGTTCCGGCACCCTGCCGGAGGGGGGATCCCTCACCGGTGGCCATCTTCATCATCCCGGCGCTCTCCATGACGAGGAGGGAGTAGTTCACCCTCGGGGCTGAGGGTATGTACCAGTAGCTATGTGTTTGATCTCTCTCTCTCTTGTGTTCTTGAGGTGATACGATCTTGATGTATCGCGAGCTTTGCTACTATAGTTGGATCTTATGATGTTTCTCCCCCTCTACTCTCTTGTAATGAATTGAGTTTTCCCTTTGAAGTGATCTTATCGGATTGAGTCTTCAAGGATTTGAGAACACTTGATGTATGTCTTGCCGTGCTTATCTGTGGTGACAATGGGATATCACGTGATCCACTTGATGTATGTTTTGGTGATCAACTTGCGGGTTCCGCCCATGAACCTATGCATAGGGGTTGGCACACGTTTTCGTATTGACTCTCCGGTAGAAACTTTGGGGCACTCTTTGAAGTACTTTGTGTTGGTTTGAATAGATGAATCTGAGATTGTGTGATGCATATCGTATAATCATACCCACGGATACTTGAGGTGACAGTGGAGTATCTAGGTGACATTAGGGTTTTGGTTGATATGTTTCCTAAGGTGTTATTCTAGTACGAACTCTTGAATAGATCGATCCGAAAGAATAACTTTGAGGTGGTTTCATACCCTACAATAATCTCTTCGTTTGTTCTCCGCTATTAGTGACTTTGGAGTGACTCTTTGTTGCATGTTGAGGATAGTTATATGATCCAATTATGTTATTCTTGTTGAGAGAACTTGCACTAGGAAAGTATGAACCCTAGGCCTTGTTTCAAAGCATTGCAATACCGTTTGTGCTCACTTTTATCATTAGTTACCTTGCTGTTTTTATATTTTCAGATTACAAATACCCATATCTACCATCCATATTGCCCTTGTATCACCATTTCTTCGCCGAACTAGTGCACCTATACAATTTACCATTGTATTGGGTGTGTTGGGGACACAAGAGACTCTTTATTATTTGGTTGCAGGGTTGTTTGAGAGAGACCATCTTCATGCTACGCCTCCCACGGATTGATAAACCATAGGTCATCCACTTGAGGGAAATTTGCTACTGTCCTACAAATCTCTGCACTTGGAGGCCCAACAACGTCTACAAGAAGAAGGTTGTGTAGTAGACATCATGGCGCCGGAGTAGCCGCCTCGGCAACCGTGTATCATTAATGTGGGCGGCGGACGGAGGGACGGACGGCAGTTGTGTCATTTGAAGGCGGAGCAATCGCCTGCACCGGGAAGCGGGGCGGGCGGTGCTGACCGTTTCGGGCGGAAAGCACGTGTGGGCGAGGGAGGCGGTCTGGGTGGGCCAGGGCAGTCAGACTCGTGCTTGGCAGCGGGTCGGTCCATGTGGCACCCCGGCTCAGAGCAACTGGTTTACCTTGCATTGCCAGCCCAGAGTTCAAGTCTTCTGGCAACACACAACAGCATGGTACAGAAACAACCGCTTTATTGATGCTAGCGAGTACATAAGTCTGATATTACATCGAGATAAGAGGCCAAGCGGCACACACGGTGCGGCTGAACAGTATGTACATCATTTAGTGAACATGAAGGGGCCTCGAGCACATAAACTACGTGGCAGCAGAATGACGACGAAGAGGAACTCCATAGCACAGGGACACCGATGTGGACACGGCCTAGGCATGGGAAGCTCTCTGATGCGGTACGACTTGCCTGAAATCTGGCATGACACGCCAGGTCAGTATATTGAATGTACTTGCAAGCTCACAACAAACATAAGCACGATGACAAACAATATCATGACAATTATTCAGCTTAATGCAATGCAATTAATGCTACTAATACAATGAAACCAACATGTGCATCGAGTCCCTCAGACTCGCTTACGAGACGGGTTACCTCGTATACTTCTGCGGGCATAAAAACTTGAGGTGCGACCCTCCTGACTTGCCATGGTAACTTCTTTGGTCGCACAGTTGATGCATACTTGGTATTGGGTTAACCAGTTCATTCCCAGAATAATATCCAATTTGGCAGATTCGATGATGATCAGAGACGTTGAAAACTTGACTCCCTTGATATCAATTTCGAAATTACGGCAGACCAGGTTGCTTCTGAGCAAGGATCCCGGGGATTGTACCAACATATGTTTTCCCAAAATCGAGCAAGGAAATTTGTTTTGGGCAGCAAAACTCCGCGAAATAAAAGAGTGGGAAGCCCCAGAGTCAAATAAAATTATGGCAGGTATGTTATTAACAGGAAACATACCAATGACGACTTACGGGTCCTCTTGGGCTTCATTGGCGGAGATATGATGGATTTGCCCTTGGATGGCACTCGGGACGGAATATGGCTCCAGGTAGTTGACTTGCGAATGGAATGGAGCTGTTGGCTTGCTGTTCTTGGGGCACTGTCTGGCGTAATGTCCGGTTTGTCCATAGTTGAAACAAGAATTGTTGCGCTAACATTCTTCCCGTACTGGACTGGTCACGACATTCTTGACTTGAGTTGTGGTCTTGTTGACATTTTACTGCCAGTTGGGTTTGTAGTCAACCTGAGTCTGTTGCCAAGTACGAGCCTTCTGAGGGGGTTGCATATCCTTCTTAGGCTCGAATTTGCGCTTGTGGTCATTATTAGCTGGCATGTTGTCGTGCATGAGCTTGTGTTCCCTTTCTGCGATGAGGGCCTTGTTCACCAGAGTTTGAAAGTCCGGAAAATCAAACATACTGAGAGTGCACATGAGATGATGATTCAGTCCTCCAGGAAATCTGTCGATCTTCCGTTCTTCGGTGGCCACATCATAGAGAGAATAGCGGGCCAAATGGTTGAACTTATTCAGATACTCGCTTACTGACATGCTTCCTTGAGTGAGAGCGAGGAATTCGCGCTGCTTGATTTTCATAGTTCCGGCGGGAATATGATACTTGCGGAAATGATCCTTGAATTTAGTCCAAGTAATTTCCTCGTCCGTGGGCCACATGGATTTAGCATTATCCCACCATATCACGGCAGCTCCTTTGAGATAATGTGTTGCGAAAGGGACCTTGTCTTCGTCTTCAGTGCGAGCAATTTCGAGTTTCTTCTCAATAGTCCTTAACCAATCGTCAGCGTCCAATGGATCAATAACTTGACTGAAACTGGGAGGCTTGGTTCGCTGAAAATCTGACAGCTTGGAGTAATGACCATTCTGATTTCCATTCTGCCCAACCATAACTTGCACACTTTTCAATAGTTCCAGCAGATCGTTGCTCCTCCTTTCTTCAAACATTCGCATGATTTGCTAAGTGGAAGGCGGATGTGGCGGTGGAGGCGGAGGTGGCTGGTACGGCTCGGGGGAATGTCCTGCTTGTCTTGCGGAGCGACGAACAGGGACATCCTCACAAGCTTGGCTGCTGCTGCCTCCCCGCGTCATCCTATTATTTATTTTTCCAATACACAGCAACCGCGATGAGAAATATCCAAGAATGGGAGGAAAGCCAGCGACAATCCCAGAAGAAAACAACGAAAGAAACCAAGGCGAATAAAAAGAAAGTTCCAACATAAATATACATAGACTCAACATAAGAGTTAAACATCATGACGGGTTTACTACCCGCATACAGGAAACTAAGCATCACAACTCGTACGACCACATCCATACATCATACTCATGACGATGGTGATACTCTAGTGATCTACTGCTCGCATGGTGCTGATGCGGGCTCCTCTCCTGAGCCGGACCCAGATCCTGAACTGATAGTGGTGACCTCCGGGTTAAGAGAGACGCGACGGCGCTGCCTCGAGGACTCTCCCTCAGGGGTAGGTGCGGGATGAGATCTAAGCATAGGAGCTGCAGGAGTAGCGACAAGGGAAGCCCACGCAACAAGGGCACTGCGAGGTGTCACTGCCAAAGCGTTAACGGTACCCTGAGTGGTAGTAGAGGCTGGAGTAACGTATGGAGTGAAACCGACAATAGGTAGAGGGTTCCTATTCGAGCGGCGGCGAGAGCTATCCGGGCTCGGGTTAGCTCCCGAGCTAACTCGTAGATCAGGAGATAACTGGCAGTGATATAACAAGAGAGGTGGCTAGAAGGACGATCGAACGCCGGATTATACAAAGGAAAGCGGATACGCCCATTCTCGTGCACAGATGGGTAGTAAAAGAAACCTGGGTGGGTGTGCATGCGAACCTCGTTGCAGCGCAAGTCTACAAGAGCTTCGATTGCAGCAAACTGGACCGCCTGAGATGGCGTAGAAGCGAGACCACCCTTAGAAGAATGAGTGTAAGCGCCGGAAGGGGAACTGTGGTGTAGAGTGACCGCAGCATAATACTCATACAAAGAACCGGCCAGATGCTCCCGATACACCTGATACACTGGATCAGCACCCTCTGGGTAGAGTCGTCGCCACACATTCTAAAGCAGGTGCGGCGATGTGTACAGAGTTGGCTCAGGATGGTACAAGATCGGAACTGGAGCCATCTACACTCACAATCACCATACGGTTAGTAATAACAACAGATAAACATGCATGCAATGCAGCAATCAATTTCTATAACTACCGTCACTCAGACGAAACTATTTATCGTTCCACTAACGCACTAACGGTCTAGTGTGTCCTACAATCAGCGCGGCTCTGATACCAAGCGTTGTGGCACCCCGGCTTAGAGCAACCGGTTTACCTTGCATTGCCAGCCCAGAGATCAAGTCTTCTGGCAACACACAACAACATGGTACAGAAACAACTTCTTTATTGATGCTAGCGGGTACATAAGTCTGATATTACATCGAGATAAGAGGCCAAGCGGCACACACGGTGCGGCTGAACAGTATGTACATTATTTAATGAACATGAAGGGGCCTCGAGCACATAAACTACGCGGAAGCAGAATGACAACGAAGTGGAACTCCATAGCGCAGGGACACTGATGTGGACACGGCCTAGACACGGGAAGCTCTCCGATGCGGTACGACTTGCCTGAAATCTGGCATGACATGCCAGGTCAGTACATTGAATGTACTTGCAAGCTCACAACAAACATAAGCACGATGACAAACAATATCATGACTATTATTCAGGTTAATGCAATGCAAGTAATGCTACTAATACGATGAAACCAACATGTGCATCGAGTCCCTCGGACTCGCTTACCAGACGGGTTACCGCGTAACCAAACGGTGATCATACACGTATCACAACTGAAGCCAATCACTCATGATCTCACAAATCATCACAAAACCAGTGCCAACAATAAATATTTAGTGTGAAGGATTAATTATAAATGTTGATCCATGGTGTGACCTACTCCCGAGTTGTGTCCGTAACCGAGGACGCGGCTATCGATAGATTGAGTACACTCTGCAGAGGTAGCGCAGTTTACCCACACCACGGAACTCATGGCCTCGCACTCCCATTCGGGTGGACCAACGGCGTTCCGACGAAACCCTCCCCTTGCCATGACACTCTCCCAGCCACTCTGACCAACTCCTTCTCAGGGCTAAGTCATGGGTGGCCCCGTGCCTACCAAAGGCATCAACGGCCACCGTCGTGGCAAAAACGATCCCAAACAGGGACAAGGTACCATAAAAACAAACGGGCACACAAGGTTATGTCTGCTTACCGGGCCAGGGTACCGCACGCCCATAACCTTACCTTGTTGGAGGCACTGGCGAGAGGCACGACAAGGGACCGAATCAAGACCCCCCATAAAGGTAAATGTGGTCACACTAAGGAAAACCCCGATTCAGTGGCACCATTACTTGATCAACGTTATCTTCAAGTTGGATCATTATCAGGTTGAACTTGAAAATAAAAACTACTATGCCAAGCTATGCGATGCCATGAGCATGCACTAATCGATATGCAAAACATGCAACTCACAAGAATGGATCAACCATATCAATATAACTTTCTGGCAATAACTCACCATTAAATTTTACTGGTTCTACCTCACTATTTATGATCATGCAATATTTTGATTAACTCATAATTTATACGAAATTCTCATTAAGCAAAAAGAACTATCATTATTTATCATAGCAATATAACTAAGTCAAACTCTATTCTACTAGACCAAACTACTCCATGCATTAAACCAGTAACTTAAACGAACATTTCAAGCATGACAAGGTAACTAGCATTCAAGCAAATTTATTATCAAATTCTAAATGCATAAAAGAACTCATATTCAAGTAAGAAAAATCATAGATATTGAAATGACACCATCCAAATGCTAGTGTTGCTTGCCTTAGTGCAGAGGAGGGTCACACTCCTCCTGGTTATCTTCAAGGCAAGTCTCTCCTTCTGAAAATATTGAAAAACCACAAAACAAAATGTCAAAAACCAATCTGAGAATCACTAGAAATTCTAGACAGCAAGGAAAATTTCACATTTTGGTGTGCTGCTAAAGCATTCTGAAACAAACACAATGCAAAAAGAATCAACTCATTTGGACTTATAGGCTAGAAATTATCACTAGTTAAAGTTGTGGTCAAATTTTTGAATTAATTTGAATAAAACAGAAAACTGGGGGGTGACATCGATGGCGTAAAGGCAGAATACGCCTCCACTCGTACCGCTTCGGGTGCGAGTGGAGAGGCTGACACCGGGCCCCACCGGTCAGGAGAGAGAGAGGGGGAGAGAAGAAACAGAGCGCGGCGATGCTCCGCCGGAGCTTACGCCGAGGATGAGAGTTTCTTGGGTGAAGCCAGAGGGATAGAAGTGGAGAGGGGGTCACGGCGCACCTGCCCGTACCCGTGGCTTGTCGGGGGCTGGCCGGAGCTGCTCGCAACCAAGCTCGCAAGCGGCGGTGGCGGTTGGGGCTTGCCAAAGAGGAAGAAGGCGACGGCGAGGGGCGACTCCAAGGGTTCTACTGCTTCCAAGCGACACCAGTGGACCTCCAATGATGCGCCTGAGAGGTTGATTGAGTTCGAGGGGCTCTGGAGCAGGGTGGCTGGGCTGCGAGGATCGCCGGCGATCTCTGGTCGTGGTCGACGGCCAGAGGCCTACCCGACCAGGCTACGACTATCCTACGTTGTCGTGGTGGTTGAGAAGTGCGGTGTGTGGCTTCGGAACGGAGGGAGGGGCTCTATATATAGCCGGAGTAGGGGGGTACGTGGCGCCGCCGGAGTTCTCTACAAGCCGGCGAGCGACGACAAAGGGCGCTAGTGAGAGGGGGCAAGGGCTCAGTGCTCGGGCGGGAGCTGTCCACGCTCGCGGACGAGCACATGAGGCAGGGGAGAAGAAGACAAGGGCACGAGCGCACTGTGGCTTTTGGCTGCGACGTGCCGGTGCTCGCTGCGGCATCTCCAGCATCGGCGAGCACCAGGGAGAGGTCAAGGGTGATGAGTCAAAGCTGGTGGCGCGGCGTGGCAGTCGTCGGCGAGCTCTGGCTCGAGCACGCGCCAAACAGAGGCGTTGGCGCGACGCAGAGCGCGTCGAACACATGCCAGACCCCGTGTCGACACGCGGCCACCGCCCTGGCATGGACAAAACGACACCCACGCTCGGCCAAACCTTGTCTAGGCTATAGTCCATGCAGTGTTAGGTCTAGGGAGGCTGAGGACTCACTGCTAGGCCGACCAGAAGTGACTCAAGCTTCTTGCCAAGTTTCTGGCCAGAAACTTGACCGCTACGTTTGGAGGGCTTCTAGAAGGCCACTAGAGCTGATCTCCTAGGGATAGGGTTTAATTAGGAGGGTAATGAGGCTCAAGAAAAAACAGGGCCAAAGGTTCAAGGAAAAATACACTTGCTGTACAAAGTGCATTTTTGGGCCAGAAGGGAAATGATTTTCTGTAGCCAAAATATTACAAAAAGTCATGCAATATTTTTTCTTGGGGAGGTGGGCCAAGGTTCAAAGAATATTCAGGAATTATTTCAAGATTTTTGGAGCAATAAAAATGAGGGTTGCTTTGGAGCTCTAGTTTCTGAAATGAGTTTCGGAAGAGAAATTGAATATTTTTCTTTATGAAAATTATTCATTTGACCACTTTGGGATTTTTCAGAGAAATGAGATTGAATGAGAGGTAGATGGGTCACTTGGGTGAAGTTCAAGGGCATGCCCAAGTGATAAGTCCATTTGAATTGATTCCAAGAACTCAAATCCAAGGCAAAGGCAAAATCAAGTCCAGAAAAAGAGAGAAGGCAAAATCCAGGCTGTCACAAACCTCCCCCACTTAGGATGAATCTCGTCCTCGGGATTCGGTTGCTCGGGAAAATAGTTCTGGGTAAGCAGTCCATAAAAATTCCTCTGTTTCCCAGGTTGCCTCTTCCTAGGTGTGATGCTCCCACGGAACCTTGTAAAACCTTATCACTTTGCTGCGAGTGACTCTTTCTGTCTCATCCAATATTCTGATCGGTCTTTCCTCATATGTTAAACCTAGTTCTATCTCTGCCATATCAGTCCTTTTCTCTGGTGGTGAGATACATCTCCTTAGCTGTGAGACATGAAACACATTGTGTACCTCTAACAGTTCTAGTGGCAATTCCAACTGATAGGCAACTGTTTCGACTCTAGTCATGACTAGAAATGGACCAATATATCTGGGTGCCAATTTTCCTCGGGTCTAAAATCTCTTAACTCCTTTCATAGGGGTGACTCGGAGATACACGTGTTCTCCGGGTTCAAAGCTGATCTGACGATGTTTTGCATCATAATAACTCTTCTGTTGTGACTTGGCCAACTGTAGTCTGTCTCGGATCTCCTTGACTTGCTTCTCAGCCTCGAGCATTAAATCAGTCCCGAAAATACGGCTGTCTCCGGTTTGAGACCAGTTCAGTGGAGTGCGACACTTACGACCATACAGGGCTTCATAGGGTGACACCTCTAAGCTAGTCTGGAAACTGTTGTTGTAAGAAAACTCGGCATACGGCAACCAGTCATCCCACTTGGATCCTTGGGCCAATGCACATGCTCGGAGCATATCCTCGATTATTTGATTTACTCGCTCAATCTGTCCATCTGTCTGGGGATGATAAGCTGTGCTATATTTCAGGGCAGTCCCCAAGGCTTGATGTAGTCGGGACCAAAATGCTGAAGTGAAGACAGATCCTCTACCTGAGGTGATAGTCTTTGGCACTCCATGCAGACTGACGATTCTGGACACATACAATTGTGCAAGTTGATCGGCACGGTAGGTTGTCCGGATGGGAAGGAAATGGGCTACCTTCGTCAATGTGTCCACTATGACTCATATTGCATCATTCCCTCGGTGAGTCCTTGGTAAACCCGTGATGAAATCCATGCAGACATCATCCCATTTCCATTGAGTTACGGGTAAGGCTTGAAGGAGTCCGGTGGGTTTTTGGTGTTCCTCCATTACCTTGCTGCATATATCACAGTAAGCCACAAAGTAAGCGATGTCTTTCTTCATTCCATTCCACTAGAATATCTGAAAGGTCTTCGTACATTTTGGTGCCACCTGGGTCAATTGAGTATGACAATTCATGTGCTTCTACCAATATCTTCTTTCTCAAACTTTCTTGGTTGGGTACGCAAATCCTTCCTCGAAACCTTAGCGTACCTTGCTGATCCATAGAGAAATCTTGTGTCTGTCCTTCTTGCAAACGCTTGGCATATAATTGCAATGATTTGTCATCTGCTTGAGCACTGTGAATTTCTGCCTCGATGGTAGGAGCAATTTCCAATATGCTGGCAAGACTGGCATCCACGATTACCAAATTTAGCTGAGTGATTTCTTCACAAAGTTCACGAGGCAAAGAATCCATTAGAGCATTCAGGTTGGCAAGCTTTCGGCTGAGAGCATCAGCCACCACATTAGCTTTACCCTGGTGATAATTTATACCGAGGTCGTAATCCTTAACCAGCTCGAGCCATCTTCGCTGACGAAGGTTTAGATCGGGCTGAGTGAATATATACTTGAGACTCTTGTGGTCGGTAAATATCTGGCACCTCTTTCCAATAAGATAGTGTCTCCAAATCTTCAAAGGGTGCACCATCGCAGCCAATTCCAAATCATGAGTGGGATAATTTCCTTCGTGCGGCTGTAGTTGTCGGGATGCATGCTACCTCTTGAGCACTGCGTTGGTTTTCTCTTGAAGAGGAAAGGGTGATGCGGTAAAGTAGTGTAAGTATTTCCCTCAGTTTTTGAGAACCAAAGTATCAATCCAGTAGGAGATCACGCACAAGTCCCGCGCACCTACACAAGCAAATAAGAACCTTGCAACCAACGCGAAAAAGGGGTTGTCAATCCCTTCACGGTCACTTACGAGAGTGAGATCTGATAGATATGGTAAGATAATATTTTTGGTATTTTTATGATAAAGATGCAAAGTAAAATAAACGGCAATAAAAATAACTAAGTGTTGGAAGATTAATATGATGGAGAATAGACCCGGGGGCCATAGGTTTCACTAGTGGCTTCTCTCAAGAGCATAAGTATTATGGTGGGTGAACAAATTACTGTCGAGCAATTGATAGAATTGAGCATAGTTATGAGAATATCTAGGTATGATCATGTATACAGGCATCACATCCGTGACAAGTAGACCGAAACGATTTTGCATCTACTACTATTACTCCACACATCGACTGCTATCCAGCATGCATCTAGAGTATTAACTTCGTAAGAACAGAGTAATGCTTTAAGTAAGATGACATGATGTAGAGGGATAAACTTATGCAATATGGTATAAACCCCATCTTGTTATCCTCAATGGCAACAATACAATAGGTGTTGTTTCCCTTTCTATCACTGGGATCGAGCACCACAAGATTGAACCCAAAGCTAAGCATTCTCCCATTGCAAGAAAGATCAATCTAGTAGGCCAAACCAAACTGATAATTCGAAGAGACTTGCAAAGATAACCAATCATACATAAAAGAATTCAGAGAAGATTCAAATATTGTTCATAGATAATCTTGATCATAAACCCACAATTCATCGGTCTCGACAAACACACCGCAAAAGAAGAGTTACATCAAATAGATCTCCAAGAGAATCGAGGAGAACTTTGTATTGAGATCCAGAGAGAGAAGAAGCCATCTAGCTAATAACTATGGACCCCAAAGTCTGAGGTAAACTACTCACACTATGGTGTCGATGTAGAAGCCTTCCGTGATCAGTGCCCCCTCCGGCAGGACGCCGGAAAAGGCCCCAAGATGGGATCTCACGGGTACAGAAGGTTGCGGCGGTGGAACTAGGTTTTCGCGGATGCCTCTGATGGTTTGGGGGTACGTAGGTATATATAGGAGGAAGAAGTACGTCGGTGGAGCAACGTGGGCCCCATGAGGGTGGAGGGCGTGCCTGGGGGGGTAGGCGCGCCCCCTGCCTCGTGCTCTCCTCATTGATTGCTTTACGTAGACTCCAAGTCCTCTGGATCATGTTTGTTCCAAAAATCACGGTCCCGAAGATTTCATTCCGTTTGGACTTCGTTTGATATTCTTTTTCTACGAAACACTGAAATAGGCAAAAAAACAGCAATTTGGGTTGGGCCTCCGGTTAATAGGTTAGTCCCAAAAATACTATAAAAGTGTATAATAAAGCCCATTAAACATCCAAAGCAGAATATAATATAGCATGGAACAATCAAAAATTATAGATACGTTGGAGACGTATCATGCATCCCCAAGCTTAATTCCTGCTCGTCCTCGAGTAGGTAAATGATAAAAACAGAATTTTTGATGTGGAATGCTGATACGTCCATTTTGCATCATGCTTTTATATCGATATTTATTGCATTATGGGCTGTTATTACACATTATGTCACAATACTTATGCCTATTCTCTCTTATTTTACAAGGTTTACATAAGGAGGGAGAATGCCGGCAGCTGGAATTCTGGGCTGGAAAAGGAGGAAATATTAGAGACCTATTCTGCACAACTCCAAAAGTCCTGAAACTCCCCGAAAGTTATTTTTGGAAATAATAAAAAATATTGAGCAGAAGAAATACCATAGTGGGCCCACACCCTGGCCACGAGGGTGGGGGTGCGCCCTACCCCCCTGGGCGCGCCCCCCTGCTTCGTGGGCCCCCTGTTGGCCCTCCGGTGCCCATCTTCTGCTATATGAAGTCTTTCATCTGAAGAAAAATCGTAAGCAAGCTTTCGGGACGAGACTCCGCAGCCACCAATGGCGGAACCAATCTAGGGCACCGGCAGAGCTGTTCTGCTGGGGACACTTCCCTCCGGGAGGGGGAAATCATCGCCATCGTCATCACAAACGCTCCTCTCATCGGGAGAGGGCAATATCCATCAACATCTTCACCAGCACCATCTCCTCTCAAACCCTAGTTCATCTCTTCTATCCAATTCTTGTCTCTAAGTTTGGGATTGGTACCTGTAGGTTGCTAGTAGTGTTGATTACTCCTTGTAGTTGATGCTAGTTGGTTTATTTGGTGGAAGATCATATGTTCAGATCCTTTATGCATATTAATACTCCTCTGATTATGAACATGAATATGCTTTGTGAGTAGTTACGTTTGTTCCTGAGGATATGGGAGAAGTCTTGCTATTAGTAGTCATGTGAATTTGGTATTCGTTCGATATTTTGATGAGATGTATGTTGTCTATCCTCTAGTGGTGTTATGTGAACGTCGACTGCATGACACTTCAACATTATTTGGGCCTAGAGGAAGGCATTGGGAAGTAATAAGTGGATGATGGGTTGCTAGAGTGACAGAAGCTTAAACCCTAGTTTATGCGTTGTGGATGCTTGTAATAGAGGTTAATCATAAGTGGGATGCTTGTCCAAGTAAGGGCAGCACCCGAGCACCGGTCCACCCACATATCAAATTATCAAAGTACCGAACGCGAATCATATGAATTCATATGAACGTGATGAAAACTAGCTTGACGATAATTCCCATGTGTCCTCGGGAGCGCTTTTCTCTATATAAGAGTTTGTCCAGGCTTTTCCTTTGCTACGAAAAGGATTGGGCCACCTTTCTGCACTTTATTTACTTTATTTACTTGTTGCTCGTTACCAATTATCTTATCACAAAACTATCTGTTACCTATAATTTCAGTGCTTGGAGAGAATACCTTTCTGAAAACCGCTTATCATTTCCTTCTGCTCCTCATTGGGTTCGACACTCTTACTTATCGAAAGGACTACGATAGATCCCCTATACTTGTGGGTCATCAAGACTCTTTTCTGGTGCCGTTGCCGGGGAGTGAAGCGCCTTTGGTAGGTGGAATTTGGTAAGGAAAAATTTATATAGTGTGCTGAAATTTACTGTCACTTGTTACTATGGAAAGTAATCCTCTAAGGGGCTTGTTCGGGGTATCTTTACCCTGACCAGTAGAGCAAAGAGTTGCTCCTCAACCTACTGAACCTACTGAAGATGAAAATGTCTACTTTGAGATTACTTCGGGTATGTTAGAAAAACTACTAGCTAATCCTTATGCAGGAGACGGAACAATGCATCCTGATGAGCACCTAATCTATGTGGATGAAGTTTGTGGATTATTTAAGATTGCAGGTATACCCGATGATGTTATTAAGAAGAAGTTCTTCCCTTTATCTTTGAAGGGAGATGCATTGACATGGTATAGGCTATGTGATGATATGGGATCATGGAACTACAAACGATTGAAATTGGAATTTCATCAAAAGTTTTATCCTATGCATCTTGTTCATCATGATCGCAATTATATATATAATTTTTGGCCTCGCTTGGGGGAGGCTTAAATCAATGTTATATTCATGCCCCAATCATGAGCTCCCAAGATAAATAATTATTCAAAAAAATTATGCTCGGCTTTCTGATAACAATCGCACCATGCTCGATACTTCTTGTGCTGGCTCTTTTATGATGAAGACTATTGAATTCAAATGGGATTTATTGGAAAGAATTAAACGCAACTCTGAAGATTGGGATCTCGACGAAGGTAAGGAGTCAGGTATGACACCTAAGTTTGATTGTGTTAAATCTTTTATGGATACCGATGTTTTCCGTAAATTTAGCATTAAATATGGACTTGATTCTGAGATAGTAGCTTCTTTCTGTGAATCTTTTGCTACTCATGTTGATCTCCCTAAGGAGAAGTGGTTTAAATATCATCCTCCCATAGAAGTAAAAGTATCTGCACCTATTAAAGTTGAAGAAAAGACTATCACTTATAACGATCCTATTGTTCCTACTACTTATGTTGAAAAAACACCTTTCCCTGTTAGAATAAAGGATCATGCTAAAGCTTCAACTGTGGTTCGTAAAAGCAATATTAGAAATTATACACCTCCTGAGCAAGTTAAAGTTGAACCGAATATTGCTATTGTTAAAGATCTCTTGTCTGATAATATTGATGGGCATGTTATTCATTTCCGTGATGAAACTGCTAGAATTGCCAAACCTTGTGCTAAAGATAAACATAGACCTGTGGTAGGCATGCCTGTTATTTCTGTTAAAATAGGAGATCATTGTTATCATGGCTTATGTGACATGGGTGCTAGTTCTAGTGCAATACCTATTGACTTATACAAAGAAATTATGCATGACATTGCACCCACTGAGTTAGAAGATATTGATGTCACAATTAAACTTGCCAATAGGGATACAATTTCACCCATGGGAATTGTTAGAGATGTTGAAGTCTTGTGTGGGAAAACTAAATATCCTGCTGATTTTCTTGTTCTTGGTTCCCCACAAGATAGCTTTTGTCCCATTATATTTGGTAGACCCTTCTTGAACACTGTTAATGCTAGGATAGACTGCGAAAAGGATGTTGTTACTATTGGTCTAGGTGATATGTCTCATGAGTTTAATTTTTCTAAATTTCGTAGACAACACCGTGAAGAGGAATTGCCTAGTAAGGATGAAATTATTGGTTTTGCTTCTATTGCCGTACCTCCTAGTGATCCTTTAGAACAATATTTGCTAGACCATGAAAATGATATGTTTATGAATGAAAGAAGGGAAATTGATGAAGTATTCTTTAAACAGGAACCTATCCTAAAACGCAATTTGCCTGTTGAAATCCTAGGGGATCCTCCTCCACCCAAGGGTGATCCCGTGTTTGAGCTTAAACCGTTGCCTGATACTCTTAAATATGCTTATCTTGATGAGAAAAAGGTATATCCTATTATTATTAGTGCTAACCTTTCAGAGCATGAAGAAGAGAGATTATTGAAAACTCTAAAGAAGCACCGTGCTGCTATTGGTTATACTCTTGATGATCTTAAGGGCATTAGTCCCACTCTATGTGAACACAAAATAAATTTAGAGAAAGATGCCAAACCAGTTCGTGATCACCAACTACGGTTGAATCCTAAGATGAAAGAAGTGGTAAGAAAGAAAATACTAAAGCTCCTTGAGGCAGGTATAATTTATCCCATTGCTGATAGTCAGTGGGTAAGTCATGTCCATTGTGTTCCTATGAAAGGAGGTATTACTGTCGTTCCTAATGATAAAGATGAATTGATCCCGCAAAGAATTATTACAGGTTATAGGATGGTAATTGATTTCCGCAAATTAAATAAGGCTACTAAAAAGGATCATTACCCCTTACCTTTTATCGATCAAATGCTAGAAAGATTATCCAAACATACACATTTTTGCTTTCTAGATGGTTATTCTGCTTTCTCTCAAATACCTGTGTCAGCCGATGATCAATCAAAGACCACTTTCACTTGTCCTTTCGGTACTTTTGCTTATAGACGTAGGCCTTTTGGTTTATGTAATGCACCTGCTACCTTTCAAAGATGCATGATGGCTATATTCTCTGACTTTTGTGAAAAGATTTGTGAGGTTTTCATGGACGATTTCTCCGTTTATGGATCCTCTTTTGATGATTGCTTGAGCAACCTTGATCGAGTTTTGCAGAGATGTGAAGAAACTAATCTTGTATTGAATTGGGAGAAGTGCCACTTTATGGTTAATGAAGGTATTGTCTTGGGGCATAAAGTTTTTGAAAGAGGTATTGAAGTTGATAAAGCCAAGGTTGATGCTATTGAAAAGATGCCATGTCCCAAGGACATCAAAGGTATAAGAAGTTTCCTTGGTCACGCCGGTTTTTATAGGAGGTTCATTAAGGACTTTTCAAAAAATTCTCAGCCTCTGACTAATTTATTGCAAAAAGATATACCATTTGTCTTTGCTGATGATTGTGTAGAAGCATTAGAAATACTTAAGAAAACATTGATCTCTGCACCTATTCTTTTTTTAAGGTCAACGACAGTGGGAGAGGCTCCCACTGACTTTTGTATTACTCACAAAGAAACCAGTTACATCATTGTTACAAGTGGGTTTTGTGGCCCCCCGGCCAAAACTCCTATGAGGCTACAAGTGCAAGTATTACAATTGTTGTATGTATGTGTCTAGGAAAGGACGCAATTCCTCCCTACAACTGTGAACCAACATGGTCAAAAGCTCTTTGAATCTAGCCAGCCATGAACCAAAAGAGTGTGGAATCCCTCTGAAGTGTTGATTATTTCTCTCCTTCCACAAGCTCCACCCAGCCATCAAGAAGATGTCCATAAACAGTGGTCGCCACCAGTGTTCTCTACCAGCGTGCAGCAAAGCGAGCATGTTCCCAATGCTTGGCCAAAGCATCCAAACCTTATCCCAGCATTGTTGGCTGTAACGGGCAAGTGAAGAAGAGGTGTTCCACCGTTTCCTCAGGGGGGTTCTGGCAAAGCATGCAAGTGTAAGTGTTGCCCGCCACGACGAAGTGCCTGCGTCTCAGCATGTTCCTAGTGTTAAGACGATCAACAAACAACAGCCAGCCAAACATTTTGAATTTGATCGGGCTTTTAGCCTTCCATAGTGCCGGGTGGTAGGCGCGACATATGCCAACGGGTGGCTTATCATTGTGGGAGCCACTAAGACATCGCCGGTGCCTGGAAACGGGATAAGGCGAAGACATGCACGCCGGCGGATCTTACCCAGGTTCGGGGCTCTCCGTGGAGATAACACCCCTAGTCCTGCTCTGCGGGGTCTCCGCATGATCACTAGATCAATACAAGTAGCTACAAGTGCTCCTTGAGCTGTTTGGCTAGGGGAAGAAGAAGGGCAAGGCTAGCTCTCCTTTTCTCTCTATGTGGTGTGTGAAAACTATGTGAGATCAACCCTTTGCATGGGTGTCCCGGGGGGTTTATATAGGCCTACCCCCCCAGGGGCACAATGGTAATCCGGCTGGGCGCGGGTCCCAGCCGTCAGTGTCTGTGCTTGCGGGCTTCTCCGCCGGCCATTGGGGCCCGCCGACTGGTGTGTCCCGCCGGCTGCCGGCCTCTTGGCTGACAGGCCGGCCCCACCGCTTGGGGGCCTTGTCGGCGGCTGGTCACTGTTGCCTCGCCTCTGATGACGAGGGCTTTGTCGCGGTAAGCGTGGCTACAGTGCCGCCGCCTTGCGGGCTCTCACTGTAGCCTCACCTCGTCTTGTCTCCTTAATAAGGCACATGTTTGAGGGAGGGAGGTAGCCGGCTATTGGGAGCCGGCTACGCCCCAGGCCAACTAGGGGAGGCCGGGCCGCCTTCGAGCGTCTCTCTGGCTAAAGGGGCCCGCCGCCCGCGGGCCGTACTGGCGCCTGTCGTGGGTGACATCGAGGTCAACATGGCTACAGTGCCGCGCCGGACGGGAGATGGCTGACCCGTACGGCGCCCTGTGGCCATGCCTATTCCGGGATTCGGGGGTAGTGGGCTGTACTTCGGCCACGCCCCGTCTTATCAACGTTATGTGGATGCAGTCTTGGAGTCGGCTCTCTTCATGGCCGGCTTCTGGGAGTCGGTCCTCTTGGGGCCGGCTTCCTGGAGTCGGCCATCTCGTAGCTTTCTTTGGGAAGGTTTTTGAGGCCGGGTCGCCTTCTGGTAGTCGGCCCTGGGGATAGCCGGCCGGAGGAAGGCGGCCCCATGCTCTGGATGCTTGAAGGCTCGAATGGCCTGATAATTTTTCGAAGAGCCAGGGGGAGTCGGTTAGGCTACCCGTGGCCATTTACTCCGACAGTAGTCCCCGAAGCTGGTTGGGCTTCGAGGCTGAGAGGAGGTCGAGAAGCTCGGTCAGCTTCTTATCTCAATGAGCCAGCAGCTGGGAGCCGGCTTCGGTTGGGCGTGCCGTCTTGGCGAAATTTCTAAAGTCGGAAGGCGGGAGTCAGTTGGCGCGCGCGCCGGGCTGCGGGACGGCCGCTCGCCGCCCGCGAACCACGTGGCATCCTCCGGCTGAAAAAAGCCTGCCAACCCACGCGCGCGACAGGACGTCGCCACAGGCCGGGGCCCACCACTCCTACGCCTAGGCCCAGGCGCGGATTCTCGGTGGCCCAAAGCTGTCCGCACGCCTTCCGACGGCGGTTTCTGCACGTCGTTAGGGCGCAATAATCGCGGGACGTGGGGGAGTGGGCGCAGTTAATCCCACGTTCCCCCCACGCCTCGCCTCCTCGGCTTCGCCGCACGAGGCTATAAGTAGGGAGAGGAAGGGAAGCGGCAGACGCTCGCACGCTCCTCTTCTCTCCGCCATCTTCTTCCTCCTCCTTTCCATCGCAGCAGCACCTCGCCGCCGCGTCGTCCCACCAATCTTCACTCCACCCCGCAGCTTTGCCACCGCGGGGCCGTGCTTTCTCCGCCGCCGCACCCTTTCTTGCCAGCTTCTCGCCATCATGTAGTACAGCGGGGACTGGGACGGCTCCAACGTCCATATGGACCACATCGACTTCCTCCGCAAGACGTGGCGGTTGCCCAGCAAGGACCAGGTGCGGGTCCGTCTTGCGCCAGAGAAGGAGATCACGCCGGCGCCGGAGGAAGGTGAGCGGGTAATCTTTCGCTCGCACTTTCTGCGCGGCCTCGGCCTACCTGCGAGCGCCTTCTTCCGCTCCTTTCTCGAGTTCTATCAACTCCAGCCGCACCACCTCACCCCGAACACGGTGGTGCTGCTGTCCGCCTTCGTCACTCTGTGCGAAGGCTTTCTTGGCGTTCTCCCCACCCTCGAGCTCTGGGGGGAATTCTTCCAAACCAAGCTCGGCACCCGCATGCAGGGCGTGCCGGCTCAGAGCGGTGCCTTCATCGCGATGCGGAGGCCGTCAGCCGACAACCCCTTCCCCGTCATCACGCAGATCCAGTCGGTGAAGCGCTGGCAAAAGTCGTACTTCTACGTGAAGAACGTCGCCCCGCAAGGCGACTACGTCAACTTGCCGGCTTACGTAGCCGGCCCGCCGGCTGGGAGGCGGCCCCAGTGGTCCTATCGGGCAGTGACGCTGTCGCCGGCTGGAGCCATGGCCGTCGCCCGACTCCGGGTAATGATCCAGTCGGAGGCCTGACTGGGTCCGACTTTCTCGCCGCCTTCGTCGCGCGCCGGGTGCTTCCGCTTCAAAGCCGCCCTCATCTAATCTGTCAAATGAGCGGCCAACTTGATCCGAGTTGGATGTCCACCAAGGATATGCCGCATGACGAGGTGGCTCATATGGTGAATTATCTTGCAAACTGCAAGCTCTCCGCAGAGTGGCGGTTTGGCAAGGAGCCGTACGCCCGTGCCCATCCCCTGCCTACGGTATGCTTTCTTTATCCTTTCTTCTCTTAGTTTTGTCACCAAGTTTTTCTTGGCCGACTCTGACCAGTCGGCACGTCTTGGCAGAGCCCTCTCCTTCGACCTGTGGCCGGGTCAGGGGCGGATCGCCGATTTCTCCCCGACCGGGCGGAGCATGACTTGGAGGACCACGACTTGGGGGCGGCCGCCATGGACGACAACACCGAGGTGGGAGGCGGCGAGGCAGGCGGCGAAGCAGGCGGCTCCAGGCTTGGAGCCAGCTTCGACGACTGGCCGGATGACGACGAGGCGGAAATCGTCCCACGCCGTGAGCCGGCGTCCGGCCATGGCGCGGGTTCCTCCGCCGCGCCGCCTGCTCGGGGCGGCGGGAGAAGCGCCGGGCCGCGTCAGGCTTGTTCGGCAGTCGGCCGAAGAAGCCCAAGGGTGGGGCGGCGGCGACCAGGCGAAATGAGGCGGCCGCCAAGGCGGCCCGCTTCCGCAAGGTGGTGAAGCAACCGCAGACGGTGTCAGCGTAAGTGTATATTGTTTTGCATACTATTTCTTCTTTTCTTGTCGATTTCTAAATCCTTGTCTTGCCTCAAAAATCAGGGCTCCGCTTTCTCTTGAGCGGGTTGCTACCGCCTCCGTGGTTGGATTGCCGGGAGGATCCGGGAGCACCCGCCGTGTGGACCCCCGCGCCGAGCTTCAAGCGGCGACGGAGCAGAATGCGCGGGAGGCGCGGGAGGCGGAGGAGCTGTAGGCGGCTGCCGCCAAGGCGTCACAGGAAGAGGAGGAGTCGTCGAAGGCGCGTGCCGACGCGGCGGCCAAGCCCAGGCGGAGGCTGCAGCCGCGGCAACAGCGGAAGGGGCCTTGCTTGTCACCCCTCTGCGTGTCGCGGCGCCCGAGGTCCTGGAGCCCCCGCCGGAGGAAGCCGGCGGCGACCTGCCGAGGTTGGAGAGGGAGGACGACGTCGTCGTCCCGGAGAGGGAGGCGGCACCGTCTTCGCCAACTGGGGCGGCCCAAGGCAGCCGGCCTAACGTGCCGCCTACGCCATCGGCTGGGGCGAGCCAGCTGCGAGGACGGACCTGGTGGTCCAGTCGCCATCACACCAGCGCGCGGGGAAGGCCACTTTGGCTCCGGACCCGCAGAAGGCCGCGGGCTCCAGCTCGTCGGCCCAGGACGTCGAGGCGGCCAGCGCCAGCCCGGGGTGGACGCCGGGTGGAGGGACGGCCGTGGTGAATGTGGCGGCGCAAGAAGTCCGGAACCGGCTTCAGTCCCAGGCCGCAGTGCTGAGGCAATACAATGATGAGTTCCTCGCAACGCGGGCGGCCATTCGGGTAAGTCTTCCCGTTTTTGCTTCTTGATCTTGGTTTCTTCCGTGGGGGCGCGTCAGCGCACCCACTGGGTGTAGTCCCCGAGTTCCGAGTCGGCTGCTGAGCAGGCGGCTTGGAACTTCTTAGTGGGCTTTGTTTGCTATCTTGTTCTTATTCGCTTCTCTGTCTAACTTGCAGGACTACCACAACCTCCGTGCGGCTGCCTTCAACTCCCAGGCTCGGGAGCTGACCCAGAAGAATGCTGACCTATCTATGAGCCGGGGTAAGCGCTTCTTCTTTTATCTCATGTGGGGGCTCGTCAGCGCACCCACTGGGTGTAGTCCCCGAGATTCGGGCCGACTGCTGAGCACTCGGGTCGGATCTTTCTTGACGACTTCTTTCTTATTGCTTTTTTCTTTTCTGCCATGTCTGCAGCGGCCAACGCCAAACTGAGGGAGCAGCTGGGTGGGACTCAGGCCGCCCTTCGTGCTAAGGAAGCCGAGTTCGACGCCTTGGCTCAGGAGCGCGACCGCCTGGTCAACAAGATGGCCGACCAGGAGGAGGGCCACAAGGCGGCCCTGAAGGCGGTGCAGGACAGCGAGGCCGCCCTCCAAGCCGAATATGAGACCGAGGCGGCGAGCTGGGCCGAGGCGAGGCAGTCGTTGATCAACGGCTACGGCCAGATCGAAGACTTGGTTGATGGTAGGCCGCCCTCTTCTTTGTTCCTTGCTTGCCGCTTGCCGTTTGGTTCACTCTCTGACTTGGTATTTTTCTCTTCTTTCTCTTTCTTTCTTGTGCAGAGTACGTACCTGGCTACTCTACTACCGCCAACCAGGTCGTCGAGGCCCACCGCGAGGCGCAAAGGCAGGTAGGCGCCAAGATCGCGCCGAACGCTCGCCGATCGCTTCAGGAACAGCTCCTGGCGGTTCAAGCCCGCCTCCAGCCGGCTCACCGCATGCTCCGCCGGCTTCAGCGTGTTGGGGCGCAGGTGCTGGCCGCTCTCTGGCCTGGCGAGGTGATTCCCCACACCCCTAGTGGGACTGCCGATTGGCTGGAGGTGGCGGCCGGCCGCTTCGAGGCCTGGAAGGCTTCTGCGGCTCGGTCAAGCGCCAGGCGGGCGCTTCAGTTCGTCAAGGCCTGGTATCCTAAGCTGAGCTTGGACCAGCTGGCCACCTGGCGGCAGGAGGCCGACACGAAGCTGGAGCCGGTGCGGCCGGCTATCATCCAGCGTGCCTCGGCGATCGCCGACTACACAGACACCAGCGCCTTTGCTCCTGAGATGGATGACAACAGCGTTGCCCAGCCGGAGGAGTGGTTCGGGCTAAACCCGGTAGATGGCGAGGACTCGGCGGAGGACATCGACTCCAGCGACGAGGGCGAGGAGGAGGAGGAGGAGGGTGAAGACGCCGCGCCAGATGGTGGAGCGGCCGGTCAGCCTCAGCTTGACTGTGCCTCCAGCAACAAGGCACGTGCGAGCGCACCGCCTGCAGCCGGCGATGATCAAGCCGAGATTCGCCAGCCGGCCACTCCTCCAGCCGGCGCCACCATCTCCACCGACCAGCCCGGCTCCCCTGTTGCGCCCTTAGTCTAATCTGCTGCCTCTACTGTCCTGTTTTATTACTCTTGGAACAGTATTTTGTTAAGTTTGCACAGTTCCACCCACTGGGGGTGTATTCGAACTATATTGACTGCCGGCTTGTTGAAGGTCTTATGTGTAAATATAATCATGCATGTGTTTTGGCTTTCCATTGTTCTTTGCTTTTCATCCTTCGGTTGTTTCCTTTGTCGCCCTCCCTTGGTTGCCGCCTTCCCAGCCGGACAGCTGCTCTGCAGTCTGTGGCTGTAGAAGTGCTTGGCCGGTTGGGAGGGCAAGTACTCTAGCTTTGTTGGATTGTAGCGAAGTGACTAGGAAGCCGGTCAGCCGGCTGTTTTGACAGCCGGTGGGTGTGGTTGGAGGCCGGCTTGTGTTATATAAGTTCGTTAGTCCTTAACCGTTTTTCGTGTGGGCATCCTTTCTGCCTTTGGCTCTTGCCAGTCGGACAGTCGGTTCTTCGAGCTGTGACTTACAACAAGAGAGGGCTCGGGTGGTGGCACACTACTTGTCTGACTTCAGGTAGAACTTTTAATATAACTTAAGGCGGCCAGTCCCCGGGCCGATTAGTCAAACCTGGTGCCAGATAGAAAATCAAATGTAATAGTACATTCATGAGTATGACACTCGTCATTCATAGATAAAGGAGGGCAGTCCCCGAGTGCACCTCGGGGGGCCCGTTGTCTTGTACTTAATACAAAAAGGTAGCATGATACATACTGCTTTTAACTGTAAAATCTTCTCAGGAGATTGGCGTTCCATGGTCGTTCCGACTCCTTGCCGGAATCATCCCTCTTGCGTGCTCTTGGCTTCTGTGCGTCGATCAGGTAGTAGGAGTCGTTGCCTAGGGCCTTGCTGATGACGAAAGGGCCTTCCCAAGGGGCCGAGAGCTTGTGCTGGCCGGCTGTTCGCTGGATCAGCCGGAGCACAAGATCGCCCTCTTGGAAGGACCTTGGCTTGACCGTCCGGTTGTGGTAACGGCGCAAACCCTGCTGGTAGATGGCGGACCGGCTGAGTGCTAACAGCTGGCCTCCTTCCAGCAGGTCGACACCGTCTTCTCGCGCTTCATTCGCCTCCGCCTCCGTGTACATGGTGACCCGAGGCGAGTCGAACTCGATGTCAGTTGGGATGACAACCTCGGCACCATATACAAGGAAGAACGGAGTGAAGCCGGTTGACTTGTTTGGGGTAGTACGCAGACTCCAGAGGACGGCCGGCAGCTCATCGAGCCAGCAGCCGGCCGAACGCTCCAGTGGTACGACCAGTCGGGGCTTGATGCCGGAGAGGATGAGGCCGTTTGCTCGCTCGACCTGGCCGTTTGACTGCGGGTGGGCAACGGACGCTAAGTCCAGTCGGATGCCCTGTGTCGCGCAGAAATGTGCCAGTGCTCCCTTGGCGAAATTCGTGCCGTTGTCGGTGATGATGCTGTGTGGTACACCATACTGAGTAGTGATGTCTGCGATGAATGTCACGGCAGTCGGCCCGTTCAGCTTCTTGATTGGCTTCACTTCAATCCACTTGGTAAATTTGTCCACGGCGACAAGCAGATGTGTCATGCCGCCGTGGGCTGTCTTGAATGGGTCCACCATGTCCAGCCCCCAAACGGCAAAGGGCCAGATGAGGGGGATGGTCTTGAGTGCAGAAGCTGGCAGGTGTTGCTTGGCGCTGAAGACTTGGCATCCTTTGCAGCATTTGACTAACTCCTTGGTGTCTTCCAAAGCAGTCAGCCAGAAGAAACCATGGCGGAAAGCTTTGGCGACAAGTGATCTTGAGGCTGCGTGGTGGCCGCATTCGCCTTGGTGGATGTCCTTGAGGATTGCTATGCCCTTCTCTGGCTCGACGCAACGCTGGAAGACTCCAGTGACGCTAGGCTTAACAAGTTCTCTGTTTATTATTGCATATGCTCCCGCTCGGCGTTGCACTAGTCTTGCCGAGATCTCATCAATCGGCAGCTCTCTGTTGACTAGGAAGTTGAGGATGGGCTGGGCCCATGATGGAGCTGTGACCTCTTGTATTGTCAGTACGGCCACTGTGACCCGGGTGGGTGGGTTGGGTGGTGGAGAGTTGGAGTCGGCCACCGCCTCTTGTGTCGCTGCAGTCCCCGGGCCGGGTTCTGAAGTCCCCGAGCTGGGTGCGACTACGGCAGTCCCCGGGCCGCTTGTCGAAGTCCCCGAGCCGCCTGCTGGGTTCCTCCAGTCGGATCCAGCTACATCAGGGGTGGGCGGTATGAAGATAGAGTACGATTCTGGAGACGGCTTGATAGACGGTTTGAGGAGGCGCTGGAGAGAGACACCGGTTGGTATAGCCTGTCGGGTGGAGCCGATCCGTGCCAGGGCATCTGCTTGGTCGTTGTCGGCCCGTGGCACGTGGAGGAACTCGCACCCTTCAAAGTATCCACTGATCTTCTGGACGAGGAATCGATAGCTCGCCATGTTTGCATCCTTGGCGTCCCAGTCACCAGATGACTGCTGGACCACCAAGTCTGAGTCGCCATAACAGAGGATCCAGCGTATGCCGAGCTCTTTGGCTAGCCGGAGCCCGTGTATGAGCGCCTCGTACTCAGCCACATTGTTGGAGGCGGCAAAATGGATTTGCAATGTGTATTTGAGCTTGTCGCCTTTGGGAGAGGTGAGGACGATGCCGGCTCCCAAGCCGGTGCGCATCTTGGACCCGTCGAAGTGCATCCGCCAATGAGTGGAGTCGGGAGCCGGCGGTAGGTACTGGGTCTCCGCCTAGTCGACAAGGAAGTCGGCCAATGCTTGGGACTTCATGGCGGTGCGGGGCTGGTAGAAGATCGTGTAAGGAGCCAGCGCAATGCCCCACTTAGCCACCCGGCCGGATGCATCCCGGCTGCCTATGATCTCGGCAAGCGGGGCAGTGCATACGACCGTGATGGGATGCTCTTGAAAGTAGGGCTTCAGCTTCTTGGCGTTGAAGTACACTCCATAGCACTTCTTCTGGTAGTGCGGGTAGTTTTGCTTTGAGGTGGACAGTACTTCGCTAAAATAATACACCGGCCTCTGAACCAACTGAGCTCGGCCTTCTTCTGGGCGCTGGACCACGATGACTGTACTGACCACTCGGCTAGTTGTAGCAATATAGAGGAGCATGGGCTCCTTCTCAGTCGGCACTGCCAGGACAGGTGGAGTGGTTAGGATCTTCTTCAACTCATGGAAAGCTTGGTCTGCTTGGTTGTTCCACTCGAAGTGAGTGGATTTCTTCATGAGTCGGTACAGGGGGAGAGCCTTCTCCCCTAGCCGGCTCATAAAGCGGTTTAGGGAGGCCAGGCACCCGGTGAACTTCTGAACGTCTCACAACTTGGTGGGAATCTCCATTCTCTCAATGGCCTTGATCTTCACAGGGTTGCACTCAATGCCGCGTTCGGAGACCAAAAAGCCTAGAAGCTGGCCGGCTGGTACTCCGAACATGCATTTCTCGGGGTTGAGCTTGATCTGGAATCGGCGCAAGTTGGCAAATGTTTCTTTGAGGTCTTCTAGCAGGGTGCCGCGCTTCTCCGTCTTCACCACAATATCGTCTACGTAGATGTGGGCATTTCTGCCGAGTTGCTTGAGGAGGCATTTCTGCATGCAACGCTGAAAAGTGGCACCGGCATTTCTCAAGCCGAATGTCATAGTCAGGTAGCAGAAAGCTCCGAATGGTGTGATGAAGGCGGTCTTCAAGCGGTCAGCTGGGTCCAACTTGATCTGGTGGTATCCTGAGTAGGCATCCAAGAAACTCAACAGCTCGCATCCGGCTGTGGAGTCTATCACTTGATCAATCCGTGGTAGGGCAAACGGATCTTTGGGGCAGGCTTTGTTGAGGCTAGTGTAATCTATACACATACGCCATTTGTTGTTCTTCTTCAACACCAAGACCGGGTTGGCAAGCCACTCTGGGAAAAACACTTCCATAATGAAGCCGGCGGCCAGGAGCTGGGCTATCTCTTCTCCTACGATTCTTCTCTTCTCCTCCGATAGTCGGCGGAGAGGCTGCTTGACTGGTTTCGCGTCCGCTCGGACGTGTATCTTGTGCTCGGCGAAATCCTTCGGAACACCCGGCATGTCCTTTGGGGACCATGCAAAGATGTCTCGATTCTGACGGAGGAAGTCGACGAGCTCGCCTTCCTATTTACTGTCCAGGTTCGCACCAATGACAGCAAACCTCTCCGGGTTCTCCGGGTCCAGAGGTATCTTCTTCGTCTCCTTGGCCGGCTAGAAGGAGCCCTGAGCATCATATTCCTTGGGGGTGGGGGAAAGGGCCGGCTGCTTGCCGGCCATGGCCACAACTCGCTCCAGCATCTTCTTCTATTCAGCAACCACGAGGGACTCGGCCAGTCGGCTGCTGGCTGCAGCGCACTCGATGGACTTCTTGTAGTCACCGGCTACAGTGATGATCCCCTTCGAGCTCGGCATCTTCATCTTGAGGTAGGCGTAGTGGGGCACAGCCATGAACTTGGCCAGGGCAGGTCGGCCAACCAAGGCGTGGTAAGGGCTCTCTAGGTCCACTACTTCAAACCAGATCGCTTCTCGGCGAAAGTGATCCTTGTCTCCGAAGAGAACATCCATCTTGATCTTGCAGATTCGGGAACAGGACAGGCCGGGTACGATGCCATGGAACACAATCCGGCTGGCATGAGATGCTTCGCCGTGAGGTTCAACTTCTCCATGGTGTCGCAGTACAGTATGTTGATACTGCTTCCGCCATCAATCAGCACGTGGGAGAAACGGGCAGCTCGCCTTTCCGTCGCGAGGGTGACGTCCAACACCAATGCGTAGGAGCCAGGAGACGGCATCACCTCTGGGTGATCGGCCCGGCTCCAGCTGATAGGCCTTTCGGACCAATGCATGAACTCGGGGTTGCTGGAGGCGACCGCGTTGACCTCTTGGTGCTGTCGGTGCCGGCTGCACTTGTCTTCAATCTGGCTCGTGAAGACGACGTATGCGGCGTGCTCATCTGGGAACTCATCCTGAATGGCTCCGACTGCTGGTCGAGCAGCCGGCTGCTGAGGGGCTGGAGGCGGCAGGCCGGGAGGCGGAGGCGGCACCAGCCCCTCGCCCTTGGAGATCTGGGTGAGCCAGTGGCACTTCAGGGTCGTGTGGTTGGACGGCTTCGCGCCGCTATGAAACTTGCAGGGGGCATCGAGAGTTTGCTCGTAGGAGAAGGCCGGCTGCCAAGCCGACCTGCCGCCCTTCTTCTTGGGAGCGGGCCGCTCTTCGGGCTGCTCGTCTTCGACAGTGGCCACCTGCCGACTGGTGGAAGGCGGCATAGGGGCCTTGCGCTTGTGGTCGTTCTGGTAGGGGCGTCGGTTGGAGTCGCCAGCCGGCGTCTTGGGAGCCAGAGCGAGCACCTTTCCAGAGGCGTCCACTCGGAGCTCGGTCTTCATCGAGGAGTCGGCCGTGGCGTACTTGGCTGCTATGACCAGCAGCTCGTCGAGGGTGGTCGGCTCGTCGCAGAGGAGTCGGTGCTTGAGGAGCGTGCCCTCTCGGCACCCAGCGGTGAAGTATTCTATGGCTTGAACCTCGTGCACCCCCTCGCAAGAGTTGCGGAGCTTGGCCCATCGCGTCAGGTAGTCGCGGGTCGATTCGCTGGGCCCTTGGACGCATAAGGAGAGCTGGCGGGGCTTGGGAGGCCGCTTGTATGTGCTGGTGAAGTTGCGGACGAAGACTTCCGTGAAGTCTAGCCGGCTGTTGACGCTGTAGGGTTGAGGCTGTTTAGCCAGGTGCGTGCCGTGCCTTGAAGCATGAGAGGAATGTACTTCATGGCTACGCGCCTGTTGCTGTTCGCTATGCTGACAGCGGTAGAGTAGTCGATCAGCCAATCCTCCGGCTTCACGGAGCCGTTGTACTTGGGCATGTCTCTGGGGAGTGAGAACCCTTTGGGGAAGGGCTCGTCGCGGATGCGGGGGCCAAAGCAAGGCGGGCCGACATCGTCTTCTTCTTCTAGCGCCAGGGATCGCGCTAGGCGGTCGATCCGGTGGCGGGCATCGTTCTTGCCAACTCCTTCGCGGTGGCCTAGTCGGCCACCGAGAGTCGGATGCATGACAGGCGGTGGGGTGGGATATCTCTCCCCACGAGGCGGGGGGAGGCGGATTGCCTTGGCGTTCCACTGCTCGGGGGCGTCCTTCTGCGTCGCGCTCAATGGTGATTCGAGTCCGGCTGCGGCTAGCAGCCGGCTCCTTGTCTTTCCTTGCGCGGGCGCCGCTCGCAGTCGGCGACGGGGATGTCGCGGCGTGTTCCCGGCGTGGGGGAGGACTCTCAGCGCGGGCGCCTGCTTCATGTCGTTCTGCGGCCGCGTCGATCAGCTGCTGGATGCGCCTGGTCATGTAGGGGAGCTCATCAGCCCCCAGCTCGTTCAGCTCTTCTGCGGCCGCCTGAGCGGCACGCAGGTTCTCGAGCGGCGTGGCGTAGACTGGGCGGTCTGCCCCCAGCATGTTGGCGATGGCCACGCCGTGCTTCTTGACAATGCCGGCTCGGCTTGGCCCGCCATGAGGTGGCGTACCAAAGGCGGCGCGGTCGACTTCGCGTTGGTGAGCCTCAGTGAGGCGTCTCATGGAGGCTATCTTCTGGCCCTCCGTGATGAGGGCGAGGCGGCGTGCCTCCACAGTCTCGGCGTCGGCGTCGGCTGGGATGGGGACGGACAAGTCATGCAGCGCCGCTTGTAGGGCGTCGTGGGCGTTCTCGCTCGATTCGGCGCCATGGCTGATGACCAGCACCTCAGTGACAGCGCTGCTGCCACTGTTGGCTTGAGGAGAGGGTCGTCGAAGATCACCACGTCGGTGGGGAAGGCGTCAAGCGATGCCGTGTCAGAGTCGACAAGCATCGGGTCGGTGGAGCCGGCCGACTCCAAGTCCACAACGGGCTCGCTGGAGACGTGAAGCTGGTCGAGGAGGCTGACGAGGCGGCTCTTGGGGTAGTCTGTGCCCGCGTCGAACGCGCGCTCGTCGGAGATGCGAGTCTCACCAAGAAGGTCGGCGAGGCAGCTCGCCGCGTAGGCATCGTCGATGCCTTGCTGCGCGTCAGGGCAAGCGCCATCAGGCGTAGCGGGCTGGCTACGCTCACGGGGGAGGAAAAGGGTTCCTGTCCAGAACAGGTCTCCGGACGACGGTGCACCTGGCCCCATGGTGGGCGCCAAATGTCGGGTGGTAGGTGCGACATATGCCAACGGGTGGCTTATCATTGTGGGAGCCAGTAAGACATCGCCGGTGCCTGGAAACGGGATAAGGCGAAGACATGCACGCCGGCGGATCTTACCCAGGTTCGGGGTTCTCCGTGGAGATAACACCCTAGTCCTGCTCTGCGGGGTTTCCGCATGAACACTAGATCAATACAAGTAGCTACAAGTGCTCCTTGAGTTGTTTGGCTAGGGGAAGAAGAAGGGCAAGGCTAGCTCTCCTTTTCTCTCTATGTGGTGTGTGAAAACTATGTGAGATCAATCCTTTGCATGGGTGTCCCGGGGGTTTATATAGGCCTACCCCCAGGTGCACAATGGTAATCCGGCTGGGCGCGGGTCCCAGCCGTCAGTGTCTGTGCTCGCCGGCTTCTCCGCCGGCCATTGGGGCCCGCCGACTGGTGAGTCCCGCCGGCTGCCGGCCTCTTGGCCGACAGGCCGGCCCCACCGCTTGGGGGGCCTTGTCGGCGCCTAGTTACTGTTGCCTCGCCTCTGATGACGAGGGCTTTGTCGAGGTAAGTGTGGCTACATTGCTACCGCCTTGCGGGCTCTCACTGTAGCCTCACCTCGTCTTGTCTCCTTAATGAGGCACATGTTTCGACGGAGGGAGGTAGCCGGCTATTGGGAGCCGGCTACGCCCCAGGCCGACTAGGGGAGGTCGGGCCGCCTACGAGCGTCTCTCTGGCTAAAGGGGCCCGCTGCCCGTGGGCCGTACTGCCGCCTGTCGTGGGTGACATCGAGGTCAACATGGCTACAGTGCCGCGCCGGACGGGAGATGGCTGACCCATACGGCGCCCTGTGGCCATGCCTGTTCCGGGATTCGGGGGTAGTGGGCTATACTTCGTCCACGCCCCGTCTTATCACCGTTATGTGGATGCAGTCTTGGTGGGTGCAGTCTTGGCCGGCTTCTGGGAGTCGGCTCTCTTCATGGCCGGCTTCTGGGAGTCGGTCCTCTTGGGGCCGGCTTCCTGGAGTCGGCCATCTCGTAGCTTTCTTTGGGAAGGTTTTTGAGGCCGGGTCGCCTTCTGGTAGTCGGCCCTGGGGATAGCCGGCCGGAGGAAGGCGGCCCCATGCTCTGGATGCTTGAAGGCTCGACTGGCCTGATAATTTCGAAGAGCCAGGGGGTCGGTTAGGCTACCCGTGGCCATTTACCCCGACACATAGCCAGCGGAAGGCGTCATCAGCAACTGTATCTCTGAAGAAGTGATCGTAATATCGCTTGGAGGAGAAAGCCCCACAAAGGTTGCATTCCCAGGCATCTGTGCACCCCTCATCAAGAAGCACATGCATCGTTCCTGGCTGGATTTCTCTAACTTCCTCTCGAGCTTGTGTGGACAGTGGCAGGTGGAAGATCAAGCTGGGATCAGTAGCAGTGATAATTTTAGCAACCGGCTCATCTTCATTTATGCAAAAAGAGAAAGCTCTGGGGTAAATCTCCATTAATGGGGTGTCACGGTCATCAAACCAGACGTCTTTCCGGAATAGGGAGGAGGATCCGTTGCCCAGAGTGACTCTGGTGATCCCACGAAAAACATCGCTGAGCTGTATTACATCACGCCACCAGAAAGAGCCAATAGGGTCCATCGCATGCGGTACTTTATCCGTGTAGTAAGTATCCCAGACCATAGTCACCCAGGGGACGTCATGGTGATTATAAAACTTAAAGAGATGCTTCAGCAGCAATGCTACATTCTGTGTCTTTATATCGATGACCCCAAGCCCACCTTTGCATTTGGGTCTACAAACCAACTCCCAGAGGCCGCTAGGGAGTTGTTTTTGACACCATCTTCAGAGTTCTTCGCCCAGAGACAGTACCTGTGCAGCTTATCAAGATGCTCAATCACTCTGGGGTGAAGCTTGATTGTACACATGGCATAAATTAACATCGACGTCACTGCCGAGTTAACCAAAGTGAGTTTTGCCCCAGAGGACAACAAAGACAGAGCCGTAGGTGCACCTATTGTTCAGCCACCTAATTGGAATTTACCCTTTGAAATTATGTGTGATGCTAGTGATTATGTTGTAGGTGTTGTTCTAGGGAAAAGAGTTGATAAGAAATTAAATGTTATTCAATATGCTAGTAAAACTCTAGACGATGCTCAGAAAAATTATGCTACTACTGAAAAAGAATTCTTAGCAGTTGTATTTGTTTGTGATAAGTTCAGACCTTATATTGTTGATTCTAAAGTAACTATTCACACTGATCATGCTGCTATTAAATATCTTATGGAAAATAAAGATGCTAAACCTAGACTTATTAGATGGGTTCTCTTGCTACAGGAATTTGATTTGCATATTATTGATAGAAAGGGAGATGAGAACCCCGTTGCAGACAACTTATCTAGGTTAGAAAATGTTCTTGATGACCCACTACCTATTGATGATAGCTTTCCTGATGAACAATTAAATGTCATAAATGCCTCTCGTACTACTCCATGGTATGCTGATTATGCTAATTACATCGTTGCTAAATTCATACCACCTAGTTTCACATACCAACAAAAGAAAAAGTTTTTCTATGATTTAAGACATTACTTTTGGGATGACCCGCATCTTTATAAAGAAGAAGTAGATGGTGTTATTAGACGTTGTGCACCTGAGCATGAACAGGAACACATCCTACGCAAGTGTCACTCCGAAGCTTATGGAGGACACCACGCTGGAGACAGAACTGCACATAAGGTATTGCAATCCGGTTTTTATTGGCCTACTCTCTTCAAGGATGCCCATAAGTTTGTTTTATCTTGTGATGAATGTCAAAGAATTGGTAATATTAGTAGACGTCAAGAAATTCCTATGAATTATTCACTTGTTATTGAACCATTTGATGTTTGGGGCTTTGATTATATGGGACCTTTTCCTGCCTCTAATGGATACACACATATTTTAGTTGCTGTTGATTACGTTACTAAGTGGGTAGAAGCTATTCCAACTAGTAGTGCTGATCATAACACTTCTATTAAAATGCTTAAAGAAGTTATTTTTCCGAGGTTTGGAGTCCCTAGATATTTAATGACTGATGGTGGTTCACATTTTATTCATGGTGCTTTCCGAAAAATGCTTGCTAAATATGATGTTAATCATAGAATTGCATCTCCTTATCACCCACCGTCTAGCGGTCAAGTGGAATTGAGCAATAGAGAAGTCAAATTAATTTTGCAAAAGACTGTTAATAGATCTAGGAAGAATTGGTCCAAGAAACTTGATGATGTATTATGGGCCTATAGAACTGCATATAAAAACCCTATGGGTATGTCTCCGTATAAAATGGTTTATGGAAAAGCATGTCACTTACCTCTAGAACTAGAACATAAGGCATATTGGGCTATTAAAGAGCTCAACTATGATTTCAAACTTGCCGGTGAGAAGAGGTTATTTGACATTAGTTCACTTGATGAATGGAGAACCCAAGCCTATGAGAATGCCAAATTGTTTAAAGAAAAGGTTAAAAGATGGCATGACAAAAGGATACAAAAGCGTGAGTTTAATGTAGGAGATTATGTATTGCTATACAACTCCGTTTAAGATTTTTTGCAGGGAAACTTCTCTCTAAATGGGAAGGCCCTTACGTTATCGAGGAGGTCTATCGTTCCGGTGCCATAAAAATCAATAACTTCGAAGGCACGAATCCGAAGGTGGTGAACGGTCAAAGAATTAAACATTATATCTCAGGTAATCCTATAAATGTGGAAACCAATGTTATTGAAACCATAACCCCGGAGGAATACATAAGGGACACTTTCCGGAACGTTTCAGACTCCAAAAAGGAATAGGTATGTGGTACGGTAAGTAAACCGACTCCAAAACAGTTCTAATGGCAATTTTTCTCCGTTTTGGAATATTTAGAGAAATAGAAAAATAAGAAGCAGTCCAGGAAGGACACGAGGCCTCTACGAGGGTGGAGGGCGCGCCCTACCCTACTGGGCACGCCCCCTGCCTCGTGGGCACCTCGTGCGCCCTCCGGACTCCGTTTTCTTGCACGATACGTATTTTGGTCGGTAAAAATTCATTATATAATCTCCCGAAGGTTTTGACTCATGTATCACGCAATTGTCCTCTGTTCTTGTTTCGAGCTGTTTTCTGTCAGGGTTGTCAAGGCTAGGCATCATGTCGTCCCCCTTCTCCAACAATGGTGACAATGATGCTTGGCTAATGAAGATAGAGCTGAAGAGGGAAGAACCCGTGGAGATCAACAATGATGAAGGGATCAAGAAGGCCATGGAGGACCAAGTTCCGGCAGCAGGAGACACCCTTCAACTTGATCACAATCTTCTTACCCCAACTGAGATCGAATATTTCAAGATGATTGAGTTATCTCGTATACAAAAAAATTATCTCACACGTGAAAATATTTTGTTCAAGGAGCATATCGTCGCACTCAAGGGCATTATCCGCAAGTTGGAGGATCTCTTACGCTCGATGTGCGACTACCCATCATCAACAACTCCACCTTCTTCACCAGCAAAGGAGACATAACCACATGGGTATGGGCACTCCCCTTGGCAACTGCCAAGCTTGGGGGAGATGCCCTGGTATCGTATCACCCCTACATCTCCTTTCTTTACCGTTTTTCTTAGTTCGATCCTTTTAGTAATATCTTGATCTAGTAGAATAAAGTTTTGGTATGATCTAGTTTCGAGTTTTGCTTTATGATCCTTCTATGTAATCGAGTCCGTGAGAGATATATATAAAGATTAGTGTTGAGTCAAGGGCTTGATTGTCTTGCTATGATCTTGAGTGAATAAAAGAAAGAGAAAGAATAAAAAGAAACAAGGAGATCATATTGATTTTATGGAGAGTAATGACTTCACATAGAAAGAGCATGATGATTAAAAGTTGTTGAGAGTTGACAAACATAGCTTTGGTCATCGTTGCAATTAATAGGAAGTAATAAAGAAAGAGAGGTTTCACATATAAATATACTATCTTGGACATCTTTTATGATTGTGAGCACTCATTAAAATATGACATGCTAAAGAGTTGATGTTGGACAAGGAAGACAACGTAATGGGTTATGTTTTCTTATATCTGAGATAAAGTATATTGTCATGGATCATCCAACATGTTGAGCTTGCCTTTCCCCCTCATGCTAGCCAAATTCTTTGCACCCAGTAGAGATACTACTTGTGCTTCCAAATATCCTTAAACCAAGTTTTGCCATGAGAGTACACCATACCTACCTATGGATTGAGTAAGATCCTTCAAGTAAGTTGTCATCAGTGCAAGCAATAAAAATTGGTCTCTAAATATGTATGATTGATTGGTGTGGAGGAAATAAGCTTTATACGATCTTGTGATGTGGAAGAAATAAAAGTGACGGACTGCACAATAAAGGTTCATATCACAAGTGGCAATATAAAGTGACGTTCTTTCGCATTAACATTTTGTGCATCCAACCCTGAAAGCGCATGGCAACCTCTCCTTCCCTCTGTGAAGGGCCTATCTTTTATGTTTATCTTCTACCTTATGCAAGAGTCATGGTGATCTTCACCTTTCCTTTTTACATTTTATCCTTTGGCAAGCACAGTATGTTGGAAAGATCCTGATATATATATATCTAATTGGATGTAAGTTAGCATGAGTTATTATTGTTGACATTACCCTTGAGGTAAAAGGTTGGGAGGCGAAACTATAAGCCCCTATCTTTCTCTATGTCCGATTAAAATTCTATAACCACAATTATTGCGTGAGTGTTAGCAATTGTGAAAGACTAAATGATAGTTGTGTATGTGGACTTGCTGAAAAGCTCTGACATAGACTCTTTCTGATGTTATGATAAATTGCAATTGCTTCAATGACTGAGATTATAGTTTGCTGGTTCTCAATAAAGTTTCTGATTCATACTTTGCATTTTGAATAGATTATTACTTGAACATAAGAAATCATATGACAATATCCATATATGTTGCTATTATGAGAATAATCATGATGCCCTCATGTCAGTATTTTATTTTATCGACACCTCTACTTCTGAACATGTGGACATATTTATCGTTATCGGCTTCCGCTTGAGGACAAGCGAGGTCTAAGCTTGGGGGAGTTGATACGTCCATTTTGCATCATGCTTTTATATCGATATTTATTGCATTACGGGCTGTTATTACACATTATGTCACAATACTTATGCCTATTCTCTCTTATTTTACAAGGTTTACATAAGGAGGGAGAATGCCGGCAGCTAGAATTCTGGGCTAGAAAAGGAGCAAATATTAGAGACCTATTCTGCACAACTCCAAAAGTCATGAAACTCCACGAGAGTTATTTTTGGAAATAATAAAAAATACTGGGCGGAAGAAATACAACAGGGGGCCCACACCCTGGCCACGAGGGTGGGGGGCACGCCCTATCCCCCTGGGCGCACCCCCCTGCCTTGTGGGCCCCCTGTTGGTCCTCCGGTGCCCATCTTCTGCTATATGAAGTCTTTCGTCCGAAGAAAAATCATAAGAAAGCTTTCGGGACGAGACTCCGCCGCCATGAGGCGGAACCTTGGCGGAACCAATCTAGGGCTCCGGCAGAGCTGTTCTGCTGGGGACACTTCCCTCCGGGAGGGGAAATCATCACCAACGCTGCTCTCATCGGGAGAGGGCAATCTCCATCAACATCTTCACCAGCACCATCTCCTCTCAAACCCTAGTTCATCTCTTGTATCCAATTCTTGTCTCTAAGTCTGGGATTGGTACCTGTAGGTTGCTAGTAGTGTTGATTACTCCTTGTAGTTGATGCTAGTTGGTTTATTTGGTGGAAGATCATATGTTCAGATCCTTTATGCATATTAATACTCCTCTGATTATGAACATGAATATGCTTTGTGAGTAGTTACGTTTGTTCCTGAGGACATGGGAGAAGTCTTGTTATTAGTAGTCATGTGAATTTGGTATTCGTTCGATATTCTGATGAGATGTATGTTGTCTATCCTCTAGTGGTGTTATGTGAATGTCGACTACATGACACTTCACCATTATTTGGGCCTAGAGGAAGGCATTGGGAAGTAATAAGTAGATGATGGGTTGCTAGAGTGACAGAAGCTTAAACCCTAGTTTATGCGTTGCTTCGTAAGGGGCTGATTTGGATCCATATGTTTCATGCTATGGTTAGGTTTACCTTAATACTTTTGTTGTAGTTGCGGATGCTTGCAATAGAGGTTAATCATAAGTGGGATGCTTGTCCAAGTAAGGGCAGCACCCAAGCACCGGTCCACCCACATATCAAATTATCAAAGTACCGAACGCGAATCATATGAACGTGATGAAAACTAGCTTGACGATAATTCCCATGTGTCCTCGGGAGCGCTTTTCTCTATATAAGAGTTTGTCCAGGCTTCTCCTTTGCTACAAAAAGGATTGGGCCACCTTGCTGCACTTTATTTACTTTTGTTACTTGTTGCTCGTTACCAATTATCTTATCACAAAACTATCTATTACCTATAATTTCAGTGCTTGCAGAGAATACCTTGCTGAAAACCGCTTATCATTTCCTTCTGCTCCTCGTTGGGTTCGACACTCTTACTTATCGAAAGGACTACGATAGATCCCCTATACTTGTGGGTCATCAAATGCTTCTTAGCATAATTTTCAATGTAATTCTCTTAATTGTGGTATGAATGTTCAGATCCGAAAGATTCAAGACAAAAGTTTAATATTGACATAAAAATAATAATACTTCAAGCATACTAACTAAGCAATTATGTCTTCTCAAAATAACACGGCCAAAGAAAGTTATCCCTACAAAATCATATAGTCTGGCTATGCTCTATGTTCATCACACAAAGTATTTAATCATGCACAACCCCGATGACAAGCCAAGCAATTGTTTCATACTTTTGGTGTTCTCAAACTTTTCAATCTTCACGCAATACATGAGCGTGAGCCATGGACATAGCACAATATGTGGAATAGAATGGTGGTTGTGGAGAAGACAAAAAAAGGAGAAGATAGTCTCAAATCAACTAGGCGTATCAACGGGCTATGGAGATGCCCATTAATAGATATCAATGTGAGTGAGTAGGGATTGCCATGCAACGGATGCACTAGAGCTATAAGTATATGAAAGCTCAACAAAAGAAACTAAGTGGGTGTGCATCCAACTCGCTTGCTCACGAAGACCTAGGGAATTTTGAGGAAGCCCATCATTGGAATATACAAGCCAAGTTCTATAATGAAAAATTCCCACTAGTATATGAAAGTGATAACATAGGAGACTCTCTATCATGAAGATCATGGTGCTACTTTGAAGCACAAGTGTGGTAAAAGGATAGTAGCATTCTCCCTTCTCTCTTTTCTCTCATTTTTTGTTTGGCCTTTTCTCTTTTTTTATGGCCCCTTTTTTTAGTCCAGAGTCTCATCCCGACTTATGGGGGAATCATGGTCTCCATCATCCTTTCATCACTTGGGACAATGCTCTAATAATGATGATCATCACACTTCTATTTTCTTTACAACTCAAAACTTAGAACAAAATATGACTCTATGTGAATGCCTCCGGCGGTGTATCGGGATATGCAATGAATCAAGAGTGACATGTATGAAAGAATTATGAACGGTGGCTTTGCCACAAATACGATGTCAACTACATGATTATGTATAGCAATATGACAATGATGAAGCGTGTCATAGTAAACGGAACGGTGGTAAGTTGCATGGCAATATATCTCGGAATGGCTATGGAAATGCCATGCTAGGTAGATATGGTGGCTGTTTTGAGGAAGGTATATGGTGGGTGTATGATACCAGCAAAAAGTGCGCGGTATTAGAGAGGCTAGCAATGGTGGATGGAAGGAAGTGCGTATAATCCATGGACTCAACATTAGTCAGAAAGAACTCATATACTTGTTGTAAAACTCTACAAGTTATCAAAGCAAAGTATAACGCGCATGCTCCTAGGGGGGTAGATTGGTAGGAAAATACCATCACTCGTCCCCGACCGCCACTCATAAGGAAGACAATCAATAAATAAATCATGCTCCGACTTCATCACATAACGGTTCACCATATGTGCATGCTACGGGAATCACAAACTTTAACACAAGTATTCCTCAAATTCACAACTACTCAACTAGCATGACTCTAATATCACCATCTTCATATCTCAAAACAATTATCAAGCATCAAACTTCTCATAGTATTCATCACACTCATAAGATTTTTTTTTACTAATCTTGGATGCCTATCATAATTAAAGCAAATTACCATGCTGTTTTGTAGGACTATCAAAATAATGTAAGTGAAGCATGAGAGAACAATAGTTTCTATAAAAAAATCCACCACCGTGCTCTAAAAGATACTCCCTCTGGAAAGATTTATAAGACGTTTTAGAAAGTGTAGTTCAAATCTCGGCACGTTAAGAAAATTCGATCGTTTCCATTTTTGCCCCTGCGCTCACTCACTCACCCGCACTCACCCATTCCCTTCTCGCACTCACTCGCCCGCGTCGACGTCTCCCTGCCCGAATCTGGCGCGGTGGCGACGCGCCTCACTCTCCGGCGCGGTGGCAACGCTCCTCCCTCTCGCCCGCATCGACACCTCCCTCTCGCCCGCGTCAACACCTCCCTCTCGGCCGCTTCGCAGCCTCCCTTCTCCTCTTGTCGCCGCCTCTCCCTCTCCTCGCCCGCGTTGTCTAGCCAAAATTGTTTTTTAGTGTGGTCAGGATGAGCGGGAGGAGCGCGTTCGCCCCCCGCGCCGACGTCGGCGTCGAGGAATAAGCAGGTGGAGGGCATGGCGGAGCGCCGCCGCCGCAAGCACCTCAATGACCTCCGCTCCGTCTTACTCCAAGATCCGGAAGGTAAAAAACGCAACTCCTTTTCATTTTTACCAGGCCAGATGGAGCAATCTTGGGATTAAATCAAGATGAGCGTGTGTTCTTGGTGCGAATTTGATTTTGGGCATCTGGATTGACTACATCCGCATCTGCATCCAAGGTCACACATTGCCGCCAATGGAGCAGAGAAAAAGGAGGAGGGCGACACCCAGGGAGAGGGGCGGTAGGAACACGAGCGAACGGCTGTTTTAGATGAGGAGGAGCGGAGGCAGCGATGACATGGTGCAGGCGACCTTCCATCTGTTGTTGGCCAGTGGAGGAGGAGCAGGAGGACGTCGACGCCGTCGGTGAGGACTCCTCTCTGTAGATCTGATTGCTTGCCGCATGCTTGTTGAGTATTGCAAACTTGCTCCTCACTGATGATGATGACACAAAGATCTGACTGAATTTCTCGCATGCCTAGTCCTGAATCTTGATTATGTCAATGTTAACAGGAACATGGAGAACAGTCAATTAGCAGGATCAATCCCAGAGAAGATGCTCAGCGTCCCAAAATTAGTGCAGAAGAAAGGACAACCACATAACCATTCAATTTCTGCATAAGAAAGGATAACCATTTAACCATTCTGATCCGCGGTTCCTCTCCGACGACAGTGAGTTGTTGTTTGTACTCCATGTTCTTTTGCTTGTACTGCTAGTGGTTATGCTTGTGCTGCTATATCTTCTGGTGCTGCTAGATTAATATGAGTAGGAGTAGAGTACATGCAGTAGTTAGAGTGCTTGCTCAGAGTAGGATTTTTGTTAGGAGCAGTTAGAGCACTATACTGGAAGTCTGAAAGTACTTGTAAGAGTAGTTAGAGTGCTTGCTCAAAGTAGGATTTCATTTAGGAGTGCAAAATGCTTGTATTGAGCAAGTTAACAGGCCATTTTGTTTCAAATAAATAACAGACCATTTTTCAAATAAATAACGTGTTTTATATAATTGTCCTAAAAAAGTTCGTTCTATGATGCCAGTCCTAAAATCTGATTGCGAGCAGACCTTGAAGAAAATGGGCCTTGTGTCCATATTTCAGCCGCATGTAAACTACCCCAAGTGCTGGAAGGTGATCCGGCTCAGTATAGTATGCCGAAGCGCGTGATCCACGCACCCCGCCTTGTAAATTCAGAAACTTCAGTAAATTTATAGTAAATTTAGAAACTTCAGTAAATTCAGTACTGTAGGAGTACATTCACTGTTTTTTTGCAAGTGAATAGCATGTGTTTTCCCCGTTGACCATGTGTCATTCTAGAAATAAAATTAGTGCATATCTAATGGTAGTAGATGTGCTTAGCTGAAACTTTAGGAGTGATTTTTGTTAATGTTAATGTTAGGAGTGATTTTGCTTGGAGTACTTGTACTACTTGTAGGAACATGGAGTAGTTCTTGATCTAGTGGAGTAGTACTGCTAGAGTAACTTGACAAGTTTGGATGAATAGTCTCCTCTCCTTTCCTTGCCTCTCATCTGCTTTCCTTTCCTCTCCTTGCTTTTCCTCTCGTTGCCTTTTCTCTTCTTCTCAAACAAACAAACTCTCCTTTAGTGTACTATAGCTAAAACACAACACACACACACACTCATGCACGCACGCACACAAACTTTCCTTGCCTCTCATCACCTTTCCTTACCTCTCCATACACTACTCCAAAGAACAAGACAACTTGCATATTCTAGAAATTATTCAGAAACTTTCAAAAATTATAAATTTCATATAAATTTCAGAAACGTGCATATAATTTCAGAAAGTTGCATAAAATTTCAGAAACTTTCAGAAATTATAAAATTCGGAAACTTGCATATAATTTCAGAAACTTTCACACTCCATTTCAAGCAACACAATATAATCCATTTCATACTTTCTTACAACACATATGGAGTATAATCCATTTCCACAAACAACTTTAAAACAATATAATCCATTTCGACAAAAAAGACTCCCTGGATGCATTTCCACAAACAAGTCTCATCATAGAACTACAAGTCTCAACATACTCCAGTGCATGCTCAGTCGACATCTTGTCCTAGAATCTCCATGGCATTATCATAAACTTCACGAGGGAAATGTATCGTAGGCGGTAGCATTCCTTGCCTTTCCAATCTCTCCTTCCGCAAATGTGGAATTTTATACAAGTTTCCTCCTCCATAGTTCATCACTTCAACCATGATGGTCTGAAGTGTTAGAAATATTCGGTTGAGTTTGTTGACATCATACTCATCGAACTCTTCCTGCACACCTTGAATCAGTTCTTTGATAGTCGTAGGGGCTCTGCAGTCGGTCAAAGACTCAAGGGATCTGAAATATCCAAGATCAAGTGCATTCAGATCTGGAGAATTTGGAGGTTGTTGCATTATTCTAATGTCCAGACCAGTTGTAGCCACAGCTTCTGCAAACTCTACATCACCGGGAAGAATATGTGTCTTCGCGTTGTCCTGTTGGATCAATATTGGGCCAATATCATCTGTGGGCCACACTTCTTTTATTCCCGGAACCACTTTGTCTATCATATACTGCCACATTACGTGTCGGTTCACAGTGACGTTCTTGATTTCCATGGTCCCTCTTTCTCTATTTTCACTTCTTCTAGCAGCTGGAATCTCTTGGACGAAAGGCCAGACACCAATTTTTCCTGAGAATGTTACATTGCCTTCAGCATCATATCTGGGTCGAGCAACAACGGTCAGGAACATTACTTTGCCAATACAGTTCTTGTTCCGAATGGTTCTGACCGGGTCATCTTCATGAGGGAGGAAGTAGTAGTTTCTGTTCATTTTTGTCATATAGAACCACTTTTCGTCAATATGCACAATGTTGTGCATACTGATGAATTTAGGTCTTGTAGCTGCTAAAGTTGTCTCATCAAGCATCAACATACAAAACTTGATCCTTTCTCTTTTATTCTTTTCTTTCAAGCTTGGCTTCAAACGATTGGAGTGCCTCCTAATCTTGTGAAGCTTGAGTTTCTGGTAGAGTGTAGTATGACTGACACCCAATGCGCGAGCAAGTGACCTAAGAGTCGACCTTCTATTCAATGGAACTGTGGGGATTTGAGATAGAACATTATCCTTTCCTTTCCTTCCACATCTTCTTTTCTTTTGCTTGGACACATCCACCTCCTTACCAAGCTCTTTTTGTCGCTCTGATGTCCTCCAGATTCTCTGAATAACTTGAATATCAACTTGAAAAATTCGAGCAACATCCTTCTTGTCAGTTCTTTTGAACTTGCCACCCCTACTCATATTCAGCGTAAGCATTGCCATGTAAGCAGCATATCTCTGCTCATCTGTTAGTGACTTTCCTTGCCTTCATATTTGCTGAACACCTACAGCAACAAAAGAAAAATAGAAAAATTAGGGAAATTGTGTTAGAATAAGAAAACTGAAAATTACTCTTATTTAAAGCACTAGGAGTAGGCATATGCAAATTTCAGCAAGTTAAATGAATTTCAGCAAGTTAAACTTGTTGTTAAACATATGTTAAGTTCTATGAACATATATTCAGTTTTCATGAACATTTTGGAGTATGTGTATAGTATGTGTAGATGAACATATATTCAGTTTTCATGAACACTTTAGAGTATGTTAAACCTGATATTTGTATAGCATCGGCTAGTGCATACTCCAAAACACCAAATCTTGTTAACAACAAGCAAAGGAATTGCTATTAAAGCACTAGGAGTAGGATGCATATGCATATGCCAACATCCGGTGCACAACCAAAAGCAGATGTACTTCTATACAAGGAGTATGTGTATGGAGTACCTGTTGCTTCTTCTTGGACATCTAATGTTTCTTCTTGGACATCTTCTACTTCTTCTTCTTGGACCATATTCACATCAGCTTCTTCTTCTCCTGCAGGTGGTGAGCAGTTTAGGTCTGGGAGCATTTTGTGCTACTACTGCTGCTGCTATGTTCCGGTACTGTTGATGTGATACTGCTTCTCCTCTTGCTACTGATCCTGTGCTATTGCTCCACTTGCTACTGTTGTTGTGCTGGTGTTGCTCTTGCTGATAATGCTGCTAATAATGTCGCCTGCTATTGATACTCCTGATAATGCTGTTGTTGTTGCTGGTCCTCTTGATCAACTTCTCCTCTTGATCAGCTGTTGTGTTAATGATGCTCTTAATGCTTTTGTTGTCCTAATCCTGAGCTGTCGATCTCTTGATGTGGAGTAATTTGAAGATCTCTTTTGTTATCCTACTCCTGTACTCTTGATCTTGATCTGGAGCACACCTGATTCCTTGATCTGGAGTAATTTGAAGATCTCCTGATCTGGTGTTCTGCTATGATGAGAAATTATTGCTACTGTGATCTATTGCTGCTCTCGAAGCTACTCCTCTTCATCTTATACTCCACTATCAAGCACATGGATCTTGTACTCCACTATAGTGGAATTGATTTTGATCTTGTATCTTGCTAATGTATTGCTTCTCCTTGCTCTGGGCGATGCGAGGAGTACCTGGGCGAGGAGCACCTGGGCGTGAGGAGGAGGGCCAGGGCGCGAGGAGGAGGACCTGGGCACGCGAGCAAGAGGGCCAGGGCACGAGGAGGACCTGGGCGCGCGAGGAGGAGGGCCTGGGCGCGGCCACGGCAAGGCTGGGCGCGAGGAGGAGGACCTGGGCGCGCGAGGAGGAGGACCAGGGCACGGCAACGGCAAGGCTGGGCGCGTGGAGGGGCCCGGCGACGACAAGGCTGGGCGCAACCAGGCAACGGGGATGAGTTCCTGGACGAGCGGGTGACGACGGGGACCAGCTCCTGGACACAGCCAGGCGACAGCGACGGCAAGGCTGGGGGCGTGGATACGGGGACGATGCGACGAAGACGACCAGTTCGAAATTCAAAATAAGGGCATAATGTTCTATTTGCACTTTTGTCGACTGTGTCTGAAAATCCATCAACGTCTTATAAATCTTTCCAGAGGGAGTATAAGTGAAGCACTAGAGCAAAAACTATATAGCTCAAAAGATATAACTGAAGCACATAGAGTATTCTAATAATTTCCGAATCATGTGTGTCTCTCTCAAAAGGTGTGTACAGTAAGGATGATTGTGGCAAACTAACAAACAAATACTCAAATCATACAAGACGCTCCAAGCAAAACACATATCATGTGGTGAATAAAAATATAGCTCCAAGTAAAGTTACCGATGGACGAAGACGAAAGAGGGGATGCCTTCCGGGGCATCCCCAAGCTTTGGCTTTTTGGTGTCCTTAGATTATATTGGGGTGCCATGGGAATCCCCAAGCTTAGGCTCTTGCCACTCCTTGTTCCATAGTCCATCAAATCTTTACCCAAAACTTGAAGACTTCACAACACAAAACTCAACAGAAAATCTCGTGAGCTCCGTTAGCGAAAGAAAAAAAACACCACTTCAAGGTACTGTAATGAACTCATTCTTTACTTATATTGGTGTTAAACCTACTGTATTCCAACTTTTCTATGGGTTATAAACTATTTTACTAGCCATAGATTCATCAAAATAAGCAAACAACACACGAAAAACAGAATCTGTCAAAAACAGAACAGTCTGTAGTAATCTATAACTAACGCAAACTTCTGGAACTCGAAAAATTCTGCCAAAATAGTAAGACCTATACAATTTGTTTATTGATCTACTGTAATTGGAATCAGTATTTTATCACGTTCTGGTGATTTTAAACAATTGTTTTCGTGAACAGAAAGTTTCTGGAATTTTCAGCAAGATCAAATAACTATTATCCAAGAAGTTCCTATAGGTTTAACTTGGCACAAACACTAAATAAAACACAAAAACAATTCTAACCAGAGGCTAGATCAAAGATTTATTCCTAAACAGAACCAAAAAGCAAAAAACTAAAATAAAATTGGGTTGCCTCCCAACAAGCGCTATCGTTTAATGCCCTTAGCTAGGCATAAAAGCGAGGATAGATCTAGGTATTGCCATCTTTGGAAGGCAATCCATAAGTGACTCTCATAATAGATTCATAAGGTAATTTTATTTTATTTCTAGGGAAGTGTTCCATGACTTTCCTTAGTGGAAATTGTAATCTAATATTCCCTTCCTTCATATCAATAATTGCACCAATCGTTCTAAGGAAAGGTCTACCAAGAATAATAGGACATGAAGGATTGCAATCTATATCAAGAACAATAAAATCTACGGGCACATAGTTCCTATTTGCAAAAATAAGAACAACATTAAATCTTCCCATAGGTTTCTTAATAGTGGAATCCGCAAGGTGCAAGTTTAAAGGGCAATCATCAAATTTGCGGAAACCTAACAAATCGCACAAAGTTTTTGGAATCGTGGAAACACTAGCACCCAAATAACACAAAGCATAGCATTCATGATCTTTAATTTTAATTTTAATAGTAGGTTCCCACTCATCATAAAGTTTTCTAGGGATAGAAACTTCCAACTCAAGTTTTTCTTCATAAGATTGCATTAAAGCATCAACGATATGTTTGGTAAAAGCTTTATTTTGACTATAAGCATGAGGAGAATTTAGCACGGATTGCAACAAGAAAATACAACCTATCAAAGAGCAATTATCATAATTAAATTCCTTGAAATCCAAAATAGTGGGTTCATTGATATCTAATGTTTTGACTTCTTCAATCCCACTTTTACCAATTTTATCATCAAGATCTAAAAACTCCGAATTTTTGGGGCGCCTTCTAGGTAAAGGTAACTCATCTCCAGTCCCATCATTATCAAGATTCATATTGCAAAACAAAGACTTAATAGGGGACACATCAATAACTTTTAGATCTTCATCTTTATTCTCATAAAAATTAGAAGAACACGCTTTCACAAAGCAATCTTTCTTAGCACGCATCCTAGCGGTTCTTTCTTTGCACTCATCAATGGAAATTATCATGGCTTTGAGAGACTCATTGATGTCATGCTTAGGTGGAATAGATCTAAGTTTCAAAGAATCAACATCAAGAGAAATTCTATCAACGTTCCTAGCTAATTCATCAACTTTAAGCAATTTTTCTTCAAGAAAAGCATTGAAATTCTTTTGTGAATTCATAAACTCCTTAACACTAGTCTCAAATTCAGAGGGCATCTTATTAAAATTTCCATAAGAATTGTTGTAGGAATTACCATAATTATTAGAGGAATTACTAGGGAACGGCCTAGGATTATAGTTTTCTCTATACGCATTGTTACCAAAATTATTCCTACCAACAAAGTTCACGTCCATAGATTCATTATTATTCTCAATCAAAGTAGACAAAGCATATCATTAGGATCAGAAGAAACACTTTTAGTAGCAAATAATTTCATGAGTTCATCCATCTTTCCACTCAACACATTAATTTCTTCTATCGCATGCACTTTTTTATTAGTAGATCTTTCGGTGTGCCATTGAGAATAATTAACCATAATATTATCTAGGAGTTTAGTAGCTTCTCCTAAAGTGATTTCCATAAAAGTGTCTCCCGCGGCCGAATCTAAAAGGTTTCTAGAAGAAAATTTCAATCCGGCATAAAATTTTTGTATAATCTTCCAAAGATTCAAACCATGTGTAGGGCAATTACGTATCATTAATTTCATCCTCTCCCAAGCTCGTGCAACATGTTCATGATCAAGTTGCTTAAAATTCATGATATCGTTTCTAAGAGAGATGATCTTAGCGGGAGGAAAATACTTAGAGATAAAAGCATCTTTGCACTTATTCCATGAATCAATACTATTTTTAGGCAAAGACGAAAACCAAACTTTAGCACGATCTCTAAGCGAAAAAGGAAATAGCTTCAATTTAACAATATCATTGTCCACATCGTTCTTCTTTTGCATATCACACAAATCAACGAAGCTATTTAGATGGGTAGCGGCATCTTCACTAGGAAGGCCGGTGAATTGATCTTTCATGACAAGATTCAACAAAGCAGCATTAATTTCACAAGATTCAACATCGGTAAGAGGAGCAATCAGAGTGCTAAGAAAATCATTGTTGTTGGTATTGGTAAAGTCACACAATTTAGTATTGTCTTGAGCCATCGTGACAAGCAAGCAATTCAACACACGAGCAAACAAGAAGCAAGCGAGAAAAAAGGCGAACGGAAAGGAGAGGGCGAATAAAACGGGAAGGGTGCAGTGGGGGAGAGGAAAACGAGAGGCAAATGGCAAATAATGTAATGCGAGGGATAAGGGTTTGTGATGGGTACTTGGTATGTCTTGACTTGACTTGACTTGGCTTGAATCTCCCCGGCAATGGCGCCAGAAATCCTTCTTGCTACCTCTTGAGCACTGCGTTGGTTTTCCCTTGAAGAGGAAAGGGTGATGCATTAAAGTAGCGTAAGTATTTCCCTCAGTTTTTGAGAACCAAGGTATCAATCCAGTAGGAGATCACGCACAAGTCCCGCGCACCTACACAAACAAATAAGAACCTCGCAACCAACGCGAAAAAGGGGTTGTCTATCCCTTCACGGTCACTTACGAGAGTGAGATCTGGTAGATATGGTAAGATAATATTTTTGGTATTTTTATGATAAAGATGCAAAGTAAAATAAACGGCAATAAAAATAACTAAGTGTTGATAGATTAATATGATGGAGAATAGACCCGGGGGCCATAGGTTTCACTAGTGGCTTCTCTCAAGAGCATAAGTATTACGATGGGTGAACAAATTAATGTCGAGCAATTGATAGAATTGAGCATAGTTATGAGAATATCTAGGTATGATCATGTATATAGGCATCACGTCCGTGACAAGTAGACCGAAATGATTCTGCATCTACTACTATTATTCCACACATCGACCGCTATCCAGCATGCATCTAGAGTATTGAGTTCATAAGAACAGAGTAATGCTTTAAGTAAGCTGACATGATGTAGAGGGATAAACTCATGCAATATGATATAAACCTCATATTGTTATTCTCGATGGAAACAATACAATACATGTCGTTTCCCTTTCTGTCACTGGGATCGAGCACCGCAAGATTGAACCCAAAGCTAAGCACTTCTCCCATTGCAAGAAAGATCAATCTAGTAGGCCAAACCAAACTGATAATTCGAAGAGACTTGCAAAGATAACCAATCATACATAAAAGATGTAACACCCCGAGAATCATGCTACAGTAACTCCCTGTGATTAAGCTAATCATGTTGCTAAACAGGGCTTGATCACATTTGAATCACATTCCTTTTCAAACTCCTAATTCAAACTTCAATTAAATTTAGAAGTGGAAAATAAAAGTTTTCAAAAATTTAAACAAAAATGTTCGGGCCCTGCCAGAAATTGCACTGATAATTATTGTGGAGAAAACACATTTTTATAAAATGCCTAAATACTTTTAAATGAAATAAAACAGAAAAGAAAATAAACAAATAAAAAGAAAACAGAACACAGAACAGACAAAGAAAAAGAAAAAAAGAGAAGGCCCTCCCCCCCACTGGACCCCTGGCCCAACTGGGCCGACCCCCGGCCCAGCCGGCCTAGCCCATCTCCCTCTCCCCCTCGCCCCCTTCCCTGTTCCCCCGACCGGGGTCGGAACAGGGGCCGTCCCC